>NW_027464278.1:103210-226238 GCF_050947455.1 Rhinoderma darwinii
AGGTCACCCTGAACTGTCGCCCCCCCCCCCCATATGTAATAGTATTTAGATCTCTGTACTGTCCATTGATATATATTATACATAGTTATTAGGTCTCCCTTGAAACTGTCGCCCCCCCCAATATGTAATAGTACTTAGATCTCTGCACTGTCCAGTGATATATATATACATAGTTATTAGGTCACCCCTGAACTGTCACCCCCCCCATATGTAATAGTATTTATATCTCTGCACTGTCCAGTGATATATATTATACATAGTTATTAGGTCACCCCTGAACTGTCTCCCCCCATATGTAATAGTATTTATATCTCTGCACTGTCCAGTGATATATATTATACATAGTTATTAGGTCACCCCTGAACTGTCGCTCCCCCCCCCCCCCATATGTAATAGTATTTAGAGCTCTGCACTGTCCAGTGATATTATATTATACATAGGTATTAGGTCTCCCCTGAACTGTCACCCCCCATATGTAATAGTATTTATATCTCTGCACTGTCCAGTGATATATATTATACATAGTTATTAGGTTCACCCTGAACTGTCCACCCCCCCATATGTAATAGTATTTAGATCTCATGTACTGTCAGTGATATATATTATACATAGGTATTAGGTCTCCCTGAACTGTCACCCCCCCCCCATATGTAATAGTATTTAGATCTCTGTACTGTCCAGTGATATATATTATACATAGGTATTAGGTCACCCCTGAACTGTCTCCCTCCCATATGTAATAGTATTTATATCTCTGCACTGTCCAGTGATATATATTATACATAGTTATTAGGTCACCCCTGAACTGTCCCCACCCATATGTAATAGTATTTATATCTCTGCACTGTCCAGTGATATATATTATACATAGGTATTAGGTCACCCCTGAAACTGTCCCCCCCCCCATATGTAATAGTATTTAGATCTCTGCACTGTCCAGTGATATATATTATACATAGTTATTAGGTCACCCCCTGAACTGTCCCCACCCCCCCCATATGTAATAGTATCTATATCTCTGCACTGTCCAGTGATATATATTATTACATAGTTATTAGGTCACCCCTGAACTGTCCCCACCCCCCCATATGTAATAGTATTTATATCTCTTCACTGTCCAGTGATATATATTATACATACTTATTAGGTCACCCCTGAACTCTCACCCCCCCCATATGTAATAGTATTTATATCTCTGTACTGCCCAGTGATATATTTATACATAGGTATTAGGTCACCCCTGAGCTATCTCCCCCCCCATATGTAATAGTATTTAGATCTCTGTACTGTCCAGTGATATATATTATACATAGGTATAGGTCACCCCTGAACTGTCCCCCCCCCCATATGTAATAGTATTTAGATCTCTGTACTGTCCAGTGATATATATTATACAGAGTTATTAGGTCACCCCTGAACTGTCACCCCCCCCCCATATGTAATAGTATTTAGATCTCTGCACTGTCCAGTGATATATATTATACATAGCTATTAGGTCACCCCTGAACTGTCGCCCCCCATATGTAATAGTATTTATATCTCTGCACTGTCCAGTGATATATATTATACATAGTTATTAGGTCACCCCTGAACAATCACCCCCCCCCCCATATGTAAAAGTATTTAGATCTCTGAACTGTCCAGTGATATATATTATACATAGGTATTAGGTCACCCCTGAACTGTCGCCCCCCCCATATGTAATAGTATTTATATCTCTGTACTGTCCAGTGATATATATTATACATAAGTATTAGGTCACCGCTGAACTGTCGCCCCCCCCCCCCCCATATGTAATAGTATTTAGATCTCTGTACTGTCCAGTGATATATATTATACATAGGTATTTAGGTCACCCCTGACTGTCTCTCCCCCCCCCATATGTAATAGTATTTATATCTCTGCACTGTCCAGTGATATATATTATACATAGTTATTAGGTCACCCCTGAACTGTCGCCCCCCCCCCATATGTAATAGTATTTAGATCTCTGCACTGTCCAGTGATATATATTATACATAGTTATTAGGTCACCCCTGAACTGTCGCCCCCCCCCCCCATATGTAAAAGTATTTATATCTCTGCAATGCCCAGGGATATATATTATACATAGTTACTAGGTCACCCCCTGAACTGTCGCCCCCCCCCCATATGTAATAGTATTTAGATCTCTGCACTGTCCAGTGATATATATTATACAGAGTTATTAGGTCACCCCTGAACTGTCCCCCCCCCCCATATGTAATAGTATTTAGATCTCTGCACTGTCCAGTGATATATATTATAAATAGGTATTAGGTCACCCCTGAAACTGTCGCCCCCCCCCCCCCATATGTAATAGTATTTAGATCTCTGCACTGTCCAGTGATATATATTATACATAGTTATTAGGTCACCCTGAACTGTCTCCCCCCCCCCATATGAAATAGTATTTAGATCTCTGCACTGTCCAGTGATATATATTATACATAGTTATTAGGTCACCCCTGAACTGTCGCCCCCCCACATGTAATAGTATTTAGATCTCTGTACTGTCCAGTGATATATATTATACATAGTTATTAGGTCTCCCCTGAACTGTCGCCCCCCCCCCTTATGTAAATAGTATTTAGATCTCTGCACTGTCCAGTGATATAATATTATACATAGTTATTAGGTCACCCCTGAACTGTCTCCCCCCCCCATTATGTAATAGTATTTAGAGCTCTGCACTGTCCAGTGATATATATTATACATAGGTATTAGGTCACCCCTGAACTGGCGCCCCCCCATATGTAATATTATTTATATCTCTGCACTATCCAGTGATATATATTATACATAGGTATTAGGTCACCCCTGAACTATCTCCCCCCCCCCATATGTAATAGTATTTAGATCTCTGTACTGTCCAGTGATATATTATATACATAGTTATTAGGTCTCCCCTGAACTGTCTCCCCCCATATGTAATAGTATTTAGATCTCTGTACTGTCCAGTGATATATATTATACATAGGTATTTAGGTCACCCCTGAACTGTCTCCCCCCATATGTAATAGTATTTAGATCTCTATACTGTCCAGTGATATATATTATACATAGTTATTAGGTCCTCCCCTGAACTGTCGCCCCCCCCCCCCATATGTAATAGTATTTAGAGCTCTGTACTGTCCAGTTGATATATATTATACATAGTTATTAGGTCACCCCTGAACTGTCGCCCCCCCCCCATATGTAATAGTATTTATATCTCTGCACTGTCCAGTGATATATATTATACATAGGTATTAGGTCTCCCCTGAACTGTCACCCCCCCCCCCCATATGTAATAGTATTTATATCTCTGCACTGTCCAGTGATATATATTATACATAGTTATTAGGTCACCCCTGAACTGTCGCCCCCCCCATATGTAATAGTATTTATATCTCTGCACTGTCTGTGATATATATTATACATAGTTATTAGGTCACCCTGAACTGTCCACCCCCCCCCCATATGTAATAGTATTTAGATCTCTGCACTGTCCAGTGATATATATTATAGATAGTTATTAGGTCACCCCTGAACTGTCGCTCACCCCATATGTAATAGTATTTATATCTCTGCACTGTCCAGTGATATATATTATACATAGTTATTAGGTCACCCCTGAACTGTCACCCCCCCCCCATATGTAATAGTATTAGATCTCTGTACTGTCACAGTGATATATATTATACATAGGTATTAGGTCACCCCTGAACTGTCTCCCCCCATATGTAATAGTATTTAGATCTCTGTACTGTCCAGTGATTATATTATACATAGGTATTAGGTCACCCTGAACTGTCCCCCCCCCATATGTAATAGTATTTAGATCTCTGCACTGTCCAGTGATATATATTATACATACTTATTAGGTCACCCCTGAACTGTCACCCGCCCATATGTAATAGTATTTATATCTCTGTACTGCCCAGTGATATATATTATACATAGTTATTAGGTCACCCATGAACTGTCGCCCCCCCCCCATATGTAATAGTATTTAGATCTCTGTACTGTCCAGTGATATATATTATACATAGGTATTAGGGTCACCCCTGAACTGTCGCCCCCCCATATGTAATAGTATTTAAATCTCTGTACTGTCCAGTGATATATATTATACATAGTTATTAGGTCACCCTGAATTGTCGCCACCCCCCATATGTAATAGTATTTAGATCTCTGTACTGTCCAGTGATATATATTATACATAGGTATTAGGTCACCCCTGAACTGTCTCTCCCCCCCCCCATATGTAATAGTATTTATATCTCTGCACTGTCCAGTGATATATATTATACATAGTTATTAGGTCACCCCTGAACTGTCGCCCCCCCCATATGTAATAGTATTTAGATCTCTGCACTGTCCAGTGATATATATTATAAATAGTCATTAGGTCACCCCTGAACTGTCGCCCCCCCCCCCATATGTAATAGTATTTAGATCTCTGTACTGTCCAGTGATATATTATTATACATAGTTATTAGGTCTCCCTTGAACTGTCGCCCCCCCCAATATGTAATAGTATTTAGATCTCTGCACTGTCCAGTGATATATATTATACATAGTTATTAGGTCACCCTGAACTGTCTCCCCCATATGTAATAGTATTTATATCTCTGCACTGTCCCAGTGATATATATTATACATAGTTATTAGGTCACCCCTGAACTGTCGCCCCCCCCCATATGTAATAGTATTTAGAGCTCTGCACTGTCCAGTGATATATATTATACATAGGTATTAGGTCTCCCCTGAACTGTCACCCCCCATATGTAATAGTATTTATATTCTCTGCACTGTCCAGTGATATTATATTATACATAGTTATTAGGTCACCCCTGAACTGTCCACCCCCCCATATGTAATAGTATTTAGATCTCTGTACTGTCCAGTGATATATATTATACATAGGTATTAGGTCTCCCCTGAACTGTCACCCCCCCCCCATATGTAATAGTATTTAGATCTCCTGTACTGTCCAGTGATATATATTATACATAGGTATTAGGTCACCCTGAACTGTCTCCCCCCCATATGTAATAGTATTTATATCTCTGCACTGTCCAGTGATATAATTATACATAGTTATTAGGTCACCCCTGAACTGTCCCCCCCCCCATATGTAATAGTATTTATATCTCTGCACTGTCCAGTGATATATATTATACATAGGTATTAGGTCACCCCTGAACTGTCCCCCCCCCCCCCATATGTAATAGTATTTAGATCTCTGCACTGTCCAGTGATATATATTATACATAGTTATTAGGTCACCCCTGAACTGTCCACCCCCCCCCCCCCATATGTAATAGTATCTATATCTCTGCACTGTCCAGTGATATATATTATACATAGTTATTAGGTCACCCCTGAACTGTCCCCCCCCCCCCATATGTAATAGTATTTATATCTCTTCACTGTCCAGTGATATATATTATACATACTTATTAGGTCACCCCTGAACTCTCACCCCCCCCATATGTAATAGTATTTATATCTCTGTACTGCCCAGTGATATATATATACATAGGTATTAGGTCACCCCATGAACTATCTCCCCCCCCCATATGTAATAGTATTTAGATCTCTGTACTGTCCAGTGATATATATTATACATAGGTATTAGGTCACCCCTGAACTGTCCCCCCCCCCATATGTAATAGTATTTAGATCTCTGTACTGTCCAGTGATATATATTATACAGAGTTATTAGGTCACCCCTGAACTGTCACCCCCCCATATGTAATAGTATTTAGATCTCTGCACTGTCCAGTGATATATATTATACATAGTTATTAGGTCACCCCTGAACTGTCGCCCCCCATATGTAATAGTATTTATATCTCTGCACTGTCCAGTGATATATATTATACATAGTTATTAGGTCACCCCTGAACAATCACCCCCCCCCATATGTAATAGTATTTAGATCTCTGAACTGTCCAGTGATATATATTATACATAGGTATTATTAGGGTCACCCCTGAACTGTCGCCCCCCCCATATGTAATAGTATTTATATCTCTGTACTGTCCAGTGATATATATTATACATAGGTATTAGGTCACCGCTGAACTGTCGCCCCCCCCCCATATGTAATAGTATTTAGATCTCTGTACTGTCCAATGATATATATTATACATAGGTATTAGGTCACCCCTTGAACTGTCTCTCCCCCCCCCCATATGTAATAGTATTTATATCTCTGCACTGTCCAGTGATATATATTATACATAGTTATTAGGTCACCCTGAACTGTCGCCCCCCCATATGTAATAGTATTTAGATCTCTGCACTGTCCAGTGATATATATTATACATAGTTATTAGGTCACCCTGAACTGTCGCCCCCCCCCATATGTAAAGTATTTATATCTCTGCACTGCCCAGGGATATATATTATACATAGTTACTAGGTCACCCTGAACTGTCTCCCCCCCCCCCCCATATGTAATAGTATTTAGATCTCTGCACTGTCCAGTGATATATATTATAAATAGGTATTAGGTCACCCCTGAACTGTCGCCCCCCCCCCATATGTAATAGTATTTAGATCTCTGCACTGTCCAGTGATATATATTATACATAGTTATTAGGTCACCCCTGAACTGTCGCCCCCCCATGTAATAGTATTTAGATCTCTGCACTGTCCAGTGATATATATTATACATAGTTATTAGGTCACCCCTGAACTGTCGCCCCCCCCCCCCCATATGTAATAGTATTTAGATCTCTGTACCAGGGCGTAACTAGGAAAGACTGGGCCCCATAGCAAACTTTTGACTGGGGCCCCCCCTCCCCTGGGTGTCACACAACCCCCCCCCCCCTTGTAGATAGTGCCTTTTTTACAAATCCCCCCTTTTGATAACGCCATACAGCCCCCCTGTAGATAACGCCATACAACCCCCCTGTAGATAACGCCATACAGCCCCCCTGTAGATAACGCCATACAGCCCCCCTGTAGATAACGCCATACAGCCCCCCTGTAGATAACGCCATACAGCCCCCCTGTAGATGACGCCATACAGCCCTTTGTAGATATCTACAGAGGGGGCTGTATGGCGTTATCTACGGGGGGACTGTATGGCGTTATCTACGGGGGGACTGTATGGGGTTATCTACGGGGGGACTGTATGGGGTTATCTACGGGGGGACTGTATGGCGTTATCTACGGGGCGACTGTATGGCGTTTATCTACGGGGGGACTGAATGGCGTTATCTACGGGGCGACTGTATGCGTTATCTACGGGGGGACTGTATGGCGTTATCTACGGGGGGACTGTATGGCGTTATCTACGGGGGGGACTGTATGGCGTTATCTACGGGGGGACGACTGTATGGCGTTCCCTACAGGGGGGGTTGTATGGCGTTCCCTACAGGGGGGGGCTGTATGACGCTATCTACAGGGGGGGGCTGTATGGCGCTATCTACAGGGGGGCTGTATGGCGCTATCTACAGGGGGACTGAAAGGCGCTATCTACAGGGGGAACTGTATGGCGCTATCTACAGAGGGGGCTGTATGGCGTTATCTAGAGGGGGGACTGTATGGCGTTATCTACGGGGGGGCTGTATGGCGTTCCCTACAGGGGGGGCTGTATGGCGTTCCCTACAGGGGGGGCTGTATGGCGTTCCCTACAGGGGGGGGGCTGTATGTCGTTCCTACAGAGGGGGCTGTCTGGCGTTACCTACAGGGAGTCTGTATGGCGTTCCCTACAGGGGGGTCTGTAGAGAACGCATACAGCCCCCCCTGTAGGGAACGCCATACAGCCCCCCCTGTAGGGAACGCCATACAGCCCCCCCCTGTAGGGAACGCCATACAGCCCCCCCTGTAGGGAACGCCATACAGCCCCCCCCTGTAGGGAACGCCATACAGCCCCCCCTGTAGGGAACGCCATACAGCCCCCCCCCCCCCTGTAGGGAACGCCATACAGCGTCCCCCCTCCCCAAAAAAATGCGACCTACAGTGTGTCATAATAAAATACATGTATCCCCTATCCACAAGATAGGGGAGACATGTGTGATCGCTGGCAGCGATAGGGAGAACGGGGGGCTGAAAGTCCCCCTGAAGTCTCCATGACTAACCTCTGACTTCCGGCGTCTGCGCAGCTCTGTAGAAATGAATGGAGCGCTGGTCACGCATGTGCACAAGCGGGACCGGCGCTCCATTCATTTCTACGGAGCTGCCGACACAGACCCCGGATGTCCGAGGTTTGTGATGGAGAACTTCAGGGGACTTTCAGTCCCCCGTTCTCCCTATCGCTGCCAGCGATCACACATGTATCCCCTGTCCTGTGGATAGGGGATACATGTCTTTTGCTTAATGGCAGAGCAGGGAGATACCTCCCTGCTCTGCCGTACTGTTCAGTGGCGTCCCGCTGTAGCAGCAGTAGCGGCTGCTAGCGGAGCCTCCGGCCATGGTGGGGGCCCGTGCCGGCGGGCGACACGGGCCCCCTCATGCCGCGGGCCCCGTAGCAGCCGCTACTGCTGCTACGGCGGTAGTTACGCCACTGCTCTGTACTGTCCAGTGATATATATTATACATAGTTATTAGGTCTCCCTTGAACTGTCGCCCCCCCCCCCCCAATATGTAATAGTACTTAGATCTCTGCACTGTCCAGTGATATATATTATACATAGTTATTAGGTCACCCCTGAACTGTCACCCCCCCCCCATATGTAATAGTATTTATATCTCTGCACTGTCCAGTGATATATATTATACATAGTTATTAGGTCACCCCTGAACTGTCTCCCCCCATATGTAATAGTATTTATATCTCTGCACTGTCCAGTGATATATATTATACATAGTTATTAGGTCACCCCTGAACTGTCGCCCCCCCCCCCATATGTAATAGTATTTAGAGCTCTGCACTGTCCAGTGATATATATTATACATAGGTATTAGGTCTCCCCTGAACTGTCACCCCCCCATATGTAATAGTATTTATATCTCTGCACTGTCCAGTGATATATATTATACATAGTTATTAGGTCACCCCTGAACTGTCCACCCCCCCCATATGTAATAGTATTTAGATCTCTGTACTGTCCAGTGATATATATTATACATAGGTATTAGGTCTCCCCTGAACTGTCACCCCCCCCCATATGTAATAGTATTTAGATCTCTGTACTGTCCAGTGATATATATTATACATAGGTATTAGGTCACCCCTGAACTGTCTCCCCCCCATATGTAATAGTATTTATATCTCTGCACTGTCCAGTGATATATATTATACATAGTTATTAGGTCACCCCTGAACTGTCCCCCCCCCCCATATGTAATAGTATTTATATCTCTGCACTGTCCAGTGATATATATTATACATAGGTATTAGGTCACCCCTGAACTGTCCCCCCCCATATGTAATAGTATTTAGATCTCTGCACTGTCCAGTGATATATATTATACATAGTTATTAGGTCACCCCTGAACTGTCCACCCCCCCCCCCATATGTAATAGTATCTATATCTCTGCACTGTCCAGTGATATATATTATACATAGTTATTAGGTCACCCCTGAACTGTCCCCCCCCCCCCATATGTAATAGTATTTATATCTCTTCACTGTCCAGTGATATATATTATACATACTTATTAGGTCACCCCTGAACTCTCACCCCCCCCATATGTAATAGTATTTATATCTCTGTACTGCCCAGTGATATATATTATACATAGGTATTAGGTCACCCCTGAGCTATCTCCCCCCCCCCATATGTAATAGTATTTAGATCTCTGTACTGTCCAGTGATATATATTATACATAGGTATTAGGTCACCCCTGAACTGTCCCCCCCCCCCCCCATATGTAATAGTATTTAGATCTCTGTACTGTCCAGTGATATATATTATACAGAGTTATTAGGTCACCCCTGAACTGTCACCCCCCCCATATGTAATAGTATTTAGATCTCTGCACTGTCCAGTGATATATATTATACATAGCTATTAGGTCACCCCTGAACTGTCGCCCCCCATATGTAATAGTATTTATATCTCTGCACTGTCCAGTGATATATATTATACATAGTTATTAGGTCACCCCTGAACAATCACCCCCCCATATGTAATAGTATTTAGATCTCTGAACTGTCCAGTGATATATATTATACATAGGTATTAGGTCACCCCTGAACTGTCGCCCCCCCCCCCCCATATGTAATAGTATTTATATCTCTGTACTGTCCAGTGATATATATTATACATAGGTATTAGGTCACCCCTGAACTGTCCACCCCCCCATATGTAATAGTATTTATATCTCTGTACTGTCCAGTGATATATTATACATAAGTATTAGGTCACCGCTGAACTGTCGCCCCCCCCCCCATATGTAATAGTATTTAGATCTCTGTACTGTCCAGTGATATATATTATACATAGGTATTAGGTCACCCCTGAACTGTCTCTCCCCCCCCCCATATGTAATAGTATTTATATCTCTGCACTGTCCAGTGATATATATTATACATAGTTATTAGGTCACCCCTGAACTGTCGCCCCCCCCCCCCCATATGTAATAGTATTTAGATCTCTGCACTGTCCAGTGATATATATTATACAGAGTTATTAGGTCACCCCTGAACTGTCCCCCCCCCCCCCCATATGTAATAGTATTTAGATCTCTGCACTGTCCAGTGATATATATTATAAATAGGTATTAGGTCACCCCTGAACTGTCGCCCCCCCCCCCCATATGTAATAGTATTTAGATCTCTGCACTGTCCAGTGATATATATTATACATAGGTATTAGGTCACCCCTGAACTGTCTCCCCCATATGTAATAGTATTTAGATCTCTGCACTGTCCAGTGATATATATTATACATAGTTATTAGGTCACCCCTGAACTGTCTCCCCCCCCCATATGAAATAGTATTTAGATCTCTGCACTGTCCAGTGATATATATTATACATAGTTATTAGGTCACCCCTGAACTGTCGCCCCCCCACATGTAATAGTATTTAGATCTCTGTACTGTCCAGTGATATATATTATACATAGTTATTAGGGTCTCCCCTGAACTGTCGCCCCCCCCCCATATGTAATAGTATTTAGATCTCTGCACTGTCCAGTGATATATATTATACATAGTTATTAGGTCACCCCTGAACTGTCTCCCCCCATATGTAATAGTATTTCTATCTCTGCACTGTCCAGTGATATATATTATACATAGTTATTAGGTCACCCCTGAACTGTCGCCCCCCCCCATATGTAATAGTATTTAGAGCTCTGCACTGTCCAGTGATATATATTATACATAGGTATTAGGTCACCCCTGAACTGGCGCCCCCCCATATGTAATATTATTTATATCTCTGCACTATCCAGTGATATATATTATACATAGGTATTAGGTCACCCCTGAACTATCTCCCCCCCCCCATATGTAATAGTATTTAGATCTCTGTACTGTCCAGTGATATATATTATACATAGTTATTAGGTCTCCCCTGAACTGTCTCCCCCCATATGTAATAGTATTTAGATCTCTGTACTGTCCAGTGATATATATTATACATAGGTATTACGTCACCCCTGAACTGTCTCCCCCCATATGTAATAGTATTTAGATCTCTATACTGTCCAGTGATATATATTATACATAGTTATTAGGTCTCCCCTGAACTGTCGCCCCCCCCCCATATGTAATAGTATTTAGAGCTCTGTACTGTCCAGTGATATATATTATACATAGTTATTAGGTCACCCCTGAACTGTCGCCCCCCCCATATGTAATAGTATTTATATCTCTGCACTGTCCAGTGATATATATTATACATAGGTATTAGGTCTCCCCTGAACTGTCACCCCCCCCCCCCCCCCATATGTAATAGTATTTATATCTCTGCACTGTCCAGTGATATATATTATACATAGTTATTAGGTCACCCCTGAACTGTCGCCCCCCCCATATGTAATAGTATTTATATCTCTGCACTGTCCTGTGATATATATTATACATAGTTATTAGGTCACCCCTGAACTGTCCACCCCCCCCCCCCCCCATATGTAATAGTATTTAGATCTCTGCACTGTCCAGTGATATATATTATAGATAGTTATTAGGTCACCCCTGAACTGTCGCTCCCCCCATATGTAATAGTATTTATATCTCTGCACTGTCCAGTGATATATATTATACATAGTTATTAGGTCACCCCTGAACTGTCACCCCCCCCCCCATATATAATAGTATTTAGATCTCTGTACTGTCCAGTGATATATATTATACATAGGTATTAGGTCACCCCTGAACTGTCTCCCCCCCATATGTAATAGTATTTAGATCTCTGTACTGTCCAGTGATATATATTATACATAGGTATTAGGTCACCCCTGAACTGTCCCCCCCCCCCATATGTAATAGTATTTAGATCTCTGCACTGTCCAGTGATATATATTATACATACTTATTAGGTCACCCCTGAACTGTCACCCGCCCATATGTAATAGTATTTATATCTCTGTACTGCCCAGTGATATATATTATACATAGTTATTAGGTCACCCATGAACTGTCGCCCCCCCCCCATATGTAATAGTATTTAGATCTCTGTACTGTCCAGTGATATATATTATACATAGGTATTAGGTCACCCCTGAACTGTCGCCCCCCCATATGTAATAGTATTTATATCTCTGTACTGTCCAGTGATATATATTATACATAGTTATTAGGTCACCCCTGAATTGTCGCCCACCCCCCATATGTAATAGTATTTAGATCTCTGCACTGTCCAGTGATATATATTATACATAGGTATTAGGTCACCCCTGAACTGTCTCTCCCCCCCCATATGTAATAGTATTTATATCTCTGCACTGTCCAGTGATATAAATTATACATAGTTATTTGGTCACCCCTGAACTGTCGCCCCCCCCCCATATGTAATAGTATTTAGATCTCTGTACTGTCCAGTGATATATATTATACATAGGTATTAGGTCACCCCTGAACTGTCTCTCTCCCCCCCCATATGTAATAGTATTTATATCTCTGCACTGTCCAGTGATATATATTATACATAGTTATTAGGTCACCCCTGAACTGTCGCCCCCCCCCCCCCATATGTAATAGTGTTTAGATCTCTGCACTGTCCAGTGATATATATTATACATAGTTATTAGGTCACCCCTGAACTGTCGCCCCCCCCATATGTAATAGTATTTAGATCTCTGTACTGTCCAGTGATATATATTATACATAGTTATTAGGTCTCCCTTGAACTGTCGCCCCCCCCCCCCAATATGTAATAGTATTTAGATCTCTGCACTGTCCAGTGATATATATTATACATAGTTATTAGGTCACCCCTGAACTGTCTCCCCCCATATGTAATAGTATTTATATCTCTGCACTGTCCAGTGATATATATTATACATAGTTATTAGGTCATCCCTGAACTGTCGCCCCCCCCCCCATATGTAATAGTATTTAGAGCTCTGCACTGTCCAGTGATATATATTATACATAGGTATTAGGTCTCCCCTGAACTGTCACCCCCCCATATGTAATAGTATTTATATCTCTGCACTGTCCAGTGATATATATTATACATAGTTATTAGGTCACCCCTGAACTGTCCACCCCCCCATATGTAATAGTATTTAGATCTCTGTACTGTCCAGTGATATATATTATACATAGGTATTAGGTCTCCCTGAACTGTCACCCCCCCCCCCCATATGTAATAGTATTTAGATCTCTGTACTGTCCCAGTGATATATATTATACATAGGTATTAGGTCACCCCTGAACTGTCTCCCCCCATATGTAATAGTATTTATATCTCTGCACTGTCCAGTGATATATATTATACATAGTTATTAGGTCACCCCTGAACTGTCCCCCCCCCCCATATGTAATAGTATTTATATCTCTGCACTGTCCAGTGATATATATTATACATAGGTATTAGGTCACCCCTGAACTGTCCCCCCCCCCATATGTAATAGTATTTAGATCTCTGCACTGTCCAGTGATATATATTATACATAGTTATTAGGTCACCCCTGAACTGTCCACCCCCCCCCATATGTAATAGTATCTATATCTCTGCACTGTCCAGTGATATATATTATACATAGTTATTAGGTCACCCCTGAACTGTCCCCCCCCCCCATATGTAATAGTATTTATATCTCTTCACTGTCCAGTGATATATATTATACATACTTATTAGGTCACCCCTGAACTCTCACCCCCCCCATATGTAATAGTATTTATATCTCTGTACTGCCCAGTGATATATATTATACATAGGTATTAGGTCACCCCTGAACTATCTCCCCCCCCATATGTAATAGTATTTAGATCTCTGTACTGTCCAGTGATATATATTATACATAGGTATTAGGTCACCCCTGAACTGTCCCCCCCCCCCATATGTAATAGTATTTAGATCTCTGTACTGTCCAGTGATATATATTATACAGAGTTATTAGGTCACCCCTGAACTGTCACCCCCCCCATATGTAATAGTATTTAGATCTCTGCACTGTCCAGTGATATATATTATACATAGTTATTAGGTCACCCCTGAACTGTCGCCCCCCATATGTAATAGTATTTATATCTCTGCACTGTCCAGTGATATATATTATACATAGTTATTAGGTCACCCCTGAACAATCACACCCCCCCCATATGTAATAGTATTTAGATCTCTGAACTGTCCAGTGATATATATTATACATAGGTATTAGGTCATCCCTGAACTGTCGCCCCCCCCGCCCCCCCATATGTAATAGTATTTATATCTCTGTACTGTCCAGTGATATATATTATACATAGGTATTAGGTCACCGCTGAACTGTCGCCCCCCCCCCCCCATATGTAATAGTATTTAGATCTCTGTACTGTCCAGTGATATATATTATACATAGGTATTAGGTCACCCCTGAACTGTCTCTCCCCCCCCCCATATGTAATAGTATTTATATCTCTGCACTGTCCAGTGATATATATTATACATAGTTATTAGGTCACCCCTGAACTGTCGCCCCCCCCCCCCCCCCCATATGTAATAGTATTTAGATCTCTGCACTGTCCAGTGATATATATTATACATAGTTATTAGGTCACCCCTGAACTGTCGCCCCCCCCCATATGTAAAAGTATTTATATCTCTGCACTGCCCAGGGATATATATTATACATAGTTACTAGGTCACCCCTGAACTGTCTCCCCCCCCCCATATGTAATAGTATTTAGATCTCTGCACTGTCCAGTGATATATATTATAAATAGGTATTAGGTCACCCCTGAACTGTCGCCCCCCCCCCCATATGTAATAGTATTTAGATCTCTGCACTGTCCAGTGATATATATTATACATAGGTATTAGGTCACCCCTGAACTGTCTCCCCCATATGTAATAGTATTTAGATCACTGCACTGTCCAGTGATATATATTATACATAGTTATTAGGTCACCCCTGAACTGTCTCCCCCCCCCCCCATATGAAATAGTATTTAGATCTCTGCACTGTCCAGTGATATATATTATAAATAGGTATTAGGTCACCCCTGAACTGTCGCCCCCCATATGTAATAGTATTTAGATCTCTGTACTGTCCAGTGATATATATTATACATAGTTATTAGGTCTCCCCTGAACTGTCGCCCCCCCCCCATATGTAATAGTATTTAGATCTCTGCACTGTCCAGTGATATATATTATACATAGTTATTAGGTCACCCCTGAACTGTCTCCCCCCATATGTAATAGTATTTCTATCTCTGCACTGTCCAGTGATATATATTATACATAGTTATTAGGTCACCCCTGAACTGTCGCCCCCCCCCATATGTAATAGTATTTCTATCTCTGCACTGTCCAGTGATATATATTATACATAGTTATTAGGTCACCCCTGAACTGTCTCCCCCCATATGTAATAGTATTTCTATCTCTGCACTGTCCAGTGATATATATTATACATAGTTATTAGGTCACCCCTGAACTGTCGCCCCCTCCCCCCATATGTAATAGTATTTCTATCTCTGCACTGTCCAGTGATATATATTATACATAGTTATTAGGTCACCCCTGAACTGTCTCCCCCCATATGTAATAGTATTTCTATCTCTGCACTGTCCAGTGATATATATTATACATAGTTATTAGGTCACCCCTGAACTGTCGCCCCTCCCCCATATGTAATAGTATTTAGAGCTCTGTACTGTCCTGTGATATATATTATACATAGTTATTAGGTCACCCCTGAACTATCTCCCCCCCCCCCATATGTAATAGTATTTAGATCTCTGTACTGTCCAGTGATATATATTATACATAGTTATTAGGTCTCCCCTGAACTGTCTCCCCCCATATGTAATAGTATTTAGATCTCTGTACTGTCCAGTGATATATATTATACATAGGTATTAGGTCACCCCTGAACTGTCTCCCCCCATATGTAATAGTATTTAGATCTCTATACTGTCCAGTGATATATATTATACATAGTTATTAGGTCTCCCCTGAACTGTCGCCCCCCCCCCCATATGTAATAGTATTTAGAGCTCTGTACTGTCCAGTGATATATATTATACATAGTTATTAGGTCACCCCTGAACTGTCGCCCCCCCCATATGTAATAGTATTTATATCTCTGCACTGTCCAGTGATATATATTATACATAGGTATTAGGTCTCCCCTGAACTGTCACCCCCCCCATATGTAATAGTATTTATATCTCTGCACTGTCCAGTGATATATATTATACATAGTTATTAGGTCACCCCTGAACTGTCGCCCCCCCCCATATGTAATAGTATTTATATCTCTGCACTGTCCTGTGATATATATTATACATAGTTATTAGGTCACCCCTGAACTGTCCACCCCCCCCCCCATATGTAATAGTATTTAGATCTCTGCACTGTCCAGTGATATATATTATAGATAGTTATTAGGTCACCCCTGAACTGTCGCTCCCCCCATATGTAATAGTATTTATATCTCTGCACTGTCCAGTGATATATATTATACATAGTTATTAGGTCACCCCTGAACTGTCGCCCCCCCCCCATATGTAATAGTATTTAGATCTCTGTACTGTCCAGTGATATATATTATACATAGGTATTAGGTCACCCCTGAACTGTCTCCCCCCCATATGTAATAGTATTTAGATCTCTGTACTGTCCAGTGATATATATTATACATAGGTATTAGGTCACCCCTGAACTGTCCCCCCCCCCCATATGTAATAGTATTTAGATCTCTGCACTGTCCAGTGATATATATTATACATACTTATTAGGTCACCCCTGAACTGTCACCCGCCCATATGTAATAGTATTTATATCTCTGTACTGCCCAGTGATATATATTATACATAGTTATTAGGTCACCCATGAACTGTCGCCCCCCCCCCCCCATATGTAATAGTATTTAGATCTCTGTACTGTCCAGTGATATATATTATACATAGGTATTAGGTCACCCCTGAACTGTCGCCCCCCCATATGTAATAGTATTTATATCTCTGTACTGTCCAGTGATATATATTATACATAGTTATTAGGTCACCCCTGAACTGTCGCCCCCCCCCCCCCATATGTAATAGTATTTAGATCTCTGCACTGTCCAGTGATATATATTATACATAGGTATTAGGTCACCCCTGAACTGTCTCTCCCCCCCCCCATATGTAATAGTATTTATATCTCTGCACTGTCCAGTGATATATATTATACTTAGTTATTAGGTCACCCCTGAACTGTCGCCCCCCCATATGTAATAGTATTTAGATCTCTGTACTGTCCAGTGATATATATTATACATAGGTATTAGGTCACCCCTGAACTGTCGACCCCCCATATGTAATAGTATTTATATCTCTGTACTGTCAAGTGATATATATTATACATAGTTATTAGGTCACCCCTGAACTGTCGCCCCCCCCCCCATATATAATAGTATTTAGATCTCTGCACTGTCCAGTGATATATATTATACATAGGTATTAGGTCACCCCTGAACTGTCTCTTCCCCCCCCCCCATATGTAATAGTATTTATATCTCTGTACTGTCAAGTGATATATATTATACATAGTTATTAGGTCACCCCTGAACTGTCGCCCCCCCCCCCATATGTAATAGTATTTATATCTCTGTACTGTCCAGTGATATATATTATACATAGGTATTAGGTCACCCCTGAACTGTCCACCCCCCCATATGTAATAGTATTTAGATCTCTGCACTGTCCAGTGATATATATTATACATAGTTATTAGGTCTCCCTTGAACTGTCGCCCCCCCCCCCCATATGTAATAGTATTTAGATCTCTGCACTGTCCAGTGATATATATTATACATAGTTATTAGGTCACCCCTGAACTGTCTCCCCCCCCATATGTAATAGTATTTATATCTCCGCACTGTCCAGTGATATATATTATACATAGTTATTAGGTCACCCCTGAACTGTCTCCCCCCCCCCCATATGTAATAGTATTTAGATCTCTGTACTGTCCAGTGATATATATTATACATAGGTATTAGGTCACCCCTGAACTGTCGCCCCCCCCATATGTAATAGTATTTAGATCTCTGCACTGTCCAGTGATATATATTATACATAGTTATTAGGTCACCCCTGAACTGTCTCCCCCCATATGTAATAGTATTTATATCTCTGCACTGTCCAGTGATATATATTATACATAGGTATTAGGTCACCCCTGAACTGTCACCCCCCCCCATATGTAATAGTATTTAGATCTCTGCACTGTCCAGTGATATATATTATACATAGTTATTAGGTCACCCCTGAACTGTCGCCCCCCCATATGTAATAGTATTTATATCTCTGCACTGTCCAGTGATATATATTATACATAGTTATTAGGTCACCCCTGAACTGTCCCCCCCCCCCCCATATGTAATAGTATTTAGATCTCTGTACTGTCCAGTGATATATATTATACATAGGTATTAGGTCACCCCTGAACTGTCCCCCCCCCCATATGTAATAGTATTTGGATCTCTGCACTGTCCAGTGATATATATTATACATAGTTATTAGGTCACCCCTGAACTGTCCTCCCCCCCCCCCCATATGTAATAGTATTTACAATCCTTGCATGTCCAGTGATATATATTATACATAGTTATTAGGTCACCCCTGAACTTTCCCCCCCCATATGTAATAGTATTTATATCTCTGCACTGTCCAGTGATATATATTATACATAGGTATTAGGTCTCCCCTGAACTGTCACCCCCCCCCCCCCATATGTAATAGTATTTATATCTCTGCACTGTCAAGTGATATATATTATACATAGTTATTAGGTCACCCCTGAACTGTCGCCCCCCCCCCCATATGTAATAGTATTTATATCTCTGCACTGTCCAGTGATATATATTATATATAGTTATTAGGTCACCCCTGAACTGTCCACCCCCCCATATGTAATAGTATTTAGATCTCTGTACTGTCCAGTGATATATATTATACATAGGTATTAGGTCACCCCTGAACTGTCTCCCCCCCATATGTAATAGTATTTATATCTCTGCACTGTCCAGTGATATATATTATACATAGGTATTAGGTCACCCCTGAACTGTCACCCCCCCCCCATATGTAATAGTATTTAGATCTCTGCACTGTCCAGTGATATATATTATACATAGTTATTAGGTCACCCCTGAACTGTCGCCCCCCCATATGTAATAGTATTTATATCTCTGCACTGTCCAGTGATATATATTATACATAGTTATTAGGTCACCCCTGAACTGTCGCCCCCCCCATATGTAATAGTATTTATATCTCTGCACTGTCCAGTGATATATATTATACATAGTTATTAGGTCACCCCTGAACTGTCCACCCCCCCCCCCCATATGTAATAGTATTTATATCTCTGCACTGTCCAGTGATATATATTATACATAGTTATTAGGTCACCCCTGAACTTTCCCCCCCCCCCCCATATGTAATAGTATTTATATCTCTGCACTGTCCAGTGATATATATTATACATACTTATTAGGTCACCCCTGAACTGTCACCCCCCCCCCCATATGTAATAGTATTTATATCTCTGTACTGCCCAGTGATATATATTATACATAGGTATTAGGTCACCCCTGAACTGTCTCCCCCCCCATATGTAATAGTATTTAGATCTCTGTACTGTCCAGTGATATATATTATACATAGGTATTAGGTCACCGCTGAACTGTCGCCCCCCCCCCCATATGTAATAGTATTTAGATCTCTGTACTGTCCAGTGATATATATTATACATAGTTATTAGGTCACCCCTGAACTGTCGCCCCCCTCCCATATGTAATAGTATGTATATCTCTGTACTGTCCGGTGATATATATTATACATAGTTATTAGGTCACCCCTGAACTGTCGCCCCCCCCCATATGTAATAGTATTTAGATCTCTGCACTGTCCAGTGATATATATTATACATAGTTATTAGGTCACCCCTGAACTATCACCCCCCCCCCATATGTAATAGTATTTAGATCTCTGAACTGTCCAGTGATATATATTATACATAGGTATTAGGTCACCCCTGAACTGTCGCCCCCCCCCCCATATGTAATAGTATTTAGATCTCTGTACTGTCCAGTGATATATATTATACATAGGTATTAGGTCACCCCTGAACTGTCGCCCCCCCCATATGTAATAGTATTTAGATCTCTGTACTGTCCAGTGATATATATTATACATAGGTATTAGGTCACCCCTGAACTGTCGCCCTCCCCCCATATGTAATAGTATTTAGATCTCTGCACTGTCCAGTGATATATATAATACATAGTTATTAGGTCACCCCTGAACTGTCGCCCCCCCATATGTAATAGTATTTAGATCTCTGTACTGTCCAGTGATATATATTATACATAGTTATTAGGTCACCCCTGAACTGTCGCCCCCATATGTAATAGTATTTATATCTCTGTACTGTCCAGTGATATATATTATACATAGTTATTAGGTCACCCCTGAACTGTCGCCCCCCCCATATGTAATAGTATTTAGATCTCTGCACTGTCCAGTGATATATATTATACATAGGTATTAGGTCACCCCTGAACTGTCTCTCCCCCCCCCCCCATATGTAATAGTATTTATATCTCTGCACTGTCCAGTGATATATATTATACATAGTTATTAGGTCACCCCTGAACTGTCGCCCCCCCCCATATGTAATAGTATTTAGATCTCTGCACTGTCCAGTGATATATATTATACATAGTTATTAGGTCACCCCTGAACTGTCGCCCCCCCCATATGTAATAGTATTTAGATCTCTGCACTGTCCAATGATATATATTATACAGAGTTATTAGGTCACCCCTGAACTGTCGCCCCCCCCCCATATGTAATAGTATTTAGATCTCTGCACTGTCCAGTGATATATATCATACATAGGTATTAGGTCACCCCTGAACTGTCCCCCCCCCCCCATATGTAATAGTATTTAGATCTCTGCACTGTCCAGTGATATATATTATACATAGGTATTAGGTCACCCCTGAACTGTCTCCCCCATATGTAATAGTGTTTAGATCTCTGCACTGTCCAGTGATATATATTATACATAGTTATTAGGTCACCCCTGAACTGTCTCCCCCCCCCCCCCCCATATGAAATAGTATTTAGATCTCTGCACTGTCCAGTGATATATATTATACATAGTTATTAGGTCACCCCTGAACTGTCGCCCCCCCACATGTAATAGTATTTAGATCTCTGCACTGTCCAGTGATATATATTATACATAGTTATTAGGTCACCCCTGAACTGTCGCCCCCCCCCCCATATGTAATAGTATTTAGAGCTCTGCACTCTCCAGTGATATATATTATACATAGGTATTAGGTCTCCCCTGAACTGTCTCCCCCCATATGTAATAGTATTTAGATCTCTGTACTGTCCAGTGATATATATTATACATAGGTATTAGGTCACCCCTGAACTGTCTCCCCCCATATGTAATAGTATTTATATCTCTGCACTGTCCAGTAATATATATTATACATAGTTATTAGGTCACCCCTGAACTGTCGCCCCCCCCCCATATGTAATAGTATTTATATCTCTGCACTGTCCAGTGATATATATTATACATAGGTATTAGGTCACCCCCTGAACTGTCACCCCCCCCCCCCCCCGCATATGTAATAGTATTTATATCTCTGCACTGTCCAGTGATATATATTATACATAGTTATTAGGTCACCCCTGAACTGTCTCCCCCCCCATATGTAATAGTATTTAGATCTCTGTACTGTCCAGTGATATATATTATACATAGGTATTAGGTCACCCCTGAACTGTCCCCCCCCCCCCCATATGTAATAGTATTTAGATCTCTGCACTGTCCAGTGATATATATTATACATACTTATTAGGTCACCCCTGAACTGTCACCCGCCCATATGTAATAGTATTTATATCTCTGTACTGCCCAGTGATATATATTATACATAGTTATTAGGTCACCCATGAACTGTCGCCCCCCCCATATGTAATAGTATTTAGATCTCTGTACTGTCCAGTGATATATATTATACATAGGTATTAGGTCACCCCTGAACTGTCTCCCCCGCATATGTAATAGTATTTAGATCTCTGCACTGTCCAGTGATATATATTATACATAGTTATTAGGTCACCCCTGAACTGTCGGCCCCCCATATGTAATAGTATTTAGATCTCTGTACTGTCCAGTGATATATATTATACATAGTTATTAGGTCACCCCTGAACTGTAGCCCCCCCCCCATATGTAATAGTATTTATATCGCTGCACTGTCCAATGATATATATTATACATAGTCATTAGGTCACCCCTGAACTGTCGCCCCCCCCCATATGTAATAGTATTTAGATCTCTGCACTGCCCAGTGATATATATTATACATAGTTATTAGGTCACCCCTGAACAGTCGGCCCCCCATATGTAATAGTATTTAGATCTCTGTACTGTCCAGTGATATATATTATACATAGTTATTAGGTCTCCCTTGAACTGTCGCCCCCCCCCCCATATGTAATAGTATTTAGATCTCTGCACTGTCCAGTGATATATATTATACATAGTTATTAGGTCACCCCTGAACTGTCGGCCCCCCATATGTAATAGTATTTAGATCTCTGTACTGTCAAGTGATATATATTATACATAGTTATTAGGTCACCCCTGAACTGTCGCCCCCCCCATATGTAATAGTATTTATATCTCTGCACTGTCCAGTGATATATATTATACATAGTTATTAGGTCACCCCTGAACTGTCACCCCCCCCCCCATATGTAATAGTATTTAGATCTCTGTACTGTCCAGTGATATATATTATACATATTTATTAGGTCACCCCTGAACTGTCACCCCCCCCCCGCATATGTAATAGTATTTATATCTCTGCACTGTCCAGTGATATATATTATACATAGTTATTAGGTCACCCCTGAACTGTCGCCCCCCCCCCCCCATATATAATAGTATTTAGATCTCTGCACTGCCCAGTGATATATATTATACATAGTTATTAGGTCACCCCTGAACTGTCGGCCCCCCATATGTAATAGTATTTAGATCTCTGTACTGTCCAGTGATATATATTATACATAGTTATTAGGTCACCCCTGAACTGTCGCCCCCCCCATATGTAATAGTATTTATATCGCTGCACTGTCCAATGATATATATTATACATAGTCATTAGGTCACCCCTGAACTGTCGCCCCCCCCCCCCCCATATGTAATAGTATTTAGATCTCTGCACTGTCCAGTGATATATATTATACATAGTTATTAGGTCACCCCTGAACTGTCCACCCCCATATGTAATAGTATTTATATCTCTGTACTGTCCAGTGATATATATTATACATAGTTATTACCGTGTTTCCCCGATAGTAAGACACCCCCGATTGTAAGACGTATCGGGGGTTTCAGGGGGGTCGGCTAATATAAGCCGTACCCCGAAAGTAAGACATATGTCTTACTTTCGGGGAAACACGGGGGTATTGCCGCCTCCTGCCCACTTCCGCGCCGCCCCCCTCTCCATACGTCACCGCGCCGTCCTGTGATGGCGCGGGTACTGAGACTGTACCCACGCGATCAGCGGCAGGAGCACGGCTGTTATACACAGCCTGGCTCCTGCTGCAACTGCCGGAATCGAAGCGCGCGCCGATTCCGGCAGTTTAACCCATTAAATGCCGCTGTCAATAGTGACAGCGGCATTTAATGTGTTGGACAGAGGGGGGAGCTCCCTCTGTCACCCGATCGGCGCCCCCGCAAACAAATCGCGGGTCGCCGTCGGGTTTCCATGACAGCCGGGGGTCTAACAAAGACCCCCAGGTCTGCTTTCAGCATCTGCCTGTTAGGCGATGCCGGAGGCATGACCTAATAGGTTGCCTGTCAGTTTTACACTGACAGGCAATAATGCTTCGGTATACTAAGTATACCAAAGCATTATATATGCGATCGGCACATCGCATAGTGAAGTCCCCTGGTGGGACTAAAAAAAAAAATGTAAAACAGTTAAATAAAGTTTGTGAAAAAAAAATAAATAATAATTCGACAATTTTTTTCCAATATAAGACATACCCCGAAAGTAAGACATGGTGGGGCTTTTGGGGATAAAAAGAAAGTAAGACACTGTCTTACTTTCGGGGAAACACGGTAGGTCACCCCTGAACTGTCTCCCCCCATATGTAATAGTATTTATATCTCTGCACTGTCCAGTGATATATATTATACATAGGTATTAGGTCACCCCTGAACTGTCTCCCCCCATATGTAATAGTATTTAGATCTCTGTACTGTCCAGTGATATATATTATACATAGTTATTAGGTCACCCCTGAACTGTCGCCCCCCCATATGTAATAGTATTTAGATCTCTGTACTGTCCAGTGATATATATTATACATAGTTATTAGGTCTCCCCTGAACTGTCGCCCCCCCACCCCATATGTAATAGTATTTAGAGCTCTGCACTGTCCAGTGATATATATTATACATAGGTATTAGGTCTCCCCTGAACTGTCACCCCCCCCCCCATATGTAATAGTATTTATATCTCTGCACTGTCCAGTGATATATATTATACATAGTTATTAGGTCACCCCTGAACTGTCGCCCCCCCCCATATGTAATAGTATTTATATCTCTGCACTGTCCAGTGATATATATTATACATAGTTATTAGGTCACCCCTGAACTGTCCACCCCCCCCCCATATGTAATAGTATTTAGATCTCTGTACTGTCCAGTGATATATATTATACATAGTTATTAGGTCACCCCTGAACTGTCCACCCCCCCCCCCATATGTAATAGTATTTAGATCTCTGTACTGTCCAGTGATATATATTATACATAGTTATTAGGTCACCCCTGAACTGTCCACCCCCCCCCCCCCCATATGTAATAGTATTTAGATCTCTGTACTGTCCAGTGATATATGTTATACATAGTTATTAGGTCACCCCTGAACCGTCGCCCCCCCCATATGTAATAGTATTTATATCTCTGCACTGTCCAGTGATATATATTATACATAGTTATTAGGTCACCCCTGAACTGTCGCCCCCCCCCCCCCATATGTAATAGTATTTATATCTCTGTACTGTCCAGTGATATATATTATACATAGGTATTAGGTCACCCCTGAACTGTCTCCCCCCCCCCCCCCGCATATGTAATAGTATTTAGATCTCTGTACTGTCCAGTGATATATGTTATACATAGGTATTAGGTCACCCATGAACTGTCGCCCCCCCCCCATATGTAATAGTATTTATATCTCTGTACTGTCCAGTGATATATATTATACATAGGTATTAGGTCACCCCTGAACTGTCTCCCCCCCCCCCGCATATGTAATAGTATTTAGATCTCTGTACTGTCCAGTGATATATATTATACATAGTTATTAGGTCACCCATGAACTGTCGCCCCCCCCCCATGTGTAATAGTATTTAGATCTCTGTACTGTCCAGTGATATATATTATAAATAGTTATTAGGTCACCCCTGAACTGTCGCCCCCCCCCCATATGTAATAATATGTATATCTCTGAACTGTCCAGTGATATATATTATACATAGTTATTAGGTCTCCCCTGAACTGTCCCCCCCCCCATATGTAATAGTATTTATATCTCTGCACTGTCCAGTGATATATATTATACATAGGTATTAGGTCACCCCTGAACTGTCGCCCCCCCCCCCCATATGTAATAGTATTTATATCTCTGCACTGTCCAGTGATATATATTATACATAGTTATTAGGTCTCCCCTGAACTGTCGCCCCCCCCCCATATGTAATAGTATTTAGATCTCTGCACTGACCAGTGATATATATTATACATAGTTATTAGGTCTCCCCTGAACTGTCACCCCCCCCCCCCCCCATATGTAATAGTATTTATATCTCTGCACTGTCCAGTGATATATATTATACATAGGTATTAGGTCACCCCTGAACTGTCTCCCCCCCCATATGTAATAGTATTTATATCTCTGCACTGTCCAGTGATATATATTATACATAGGTATTAGGTCACCCCTGAACTGTCGCCCCCCCCCCCCATATGTAATAGTATTTAGATCTCTGTACTGTCCAGTGATATATATTATACATAGTTATTAGGTCTCCCCTGAACTGTCGCCCCCCCCCATATGTAATAGTATTTAGAGCTCTGCACTGTCCAGTGATATATATTATACATAGGTATTAGGTCTCCCCTGAACTGTCACCCCCCCCCCATATGTAATAGTATTTATATCTCTGCACTGTCCAGTGATATATATTATACATAGTTATTAGGTCACCCCTGAACTGTCGCCCCCCCCCCCATATGTAATAGTATTTATATCTCTGCACTGTCCAGTGATATATATTATACATAGTTATTAGGTCACCCCTGAACTGTCGCCCCCCCCCCCATATGTAATAGTATTTATATCTCTGCACTGTCCAGTGATATATATTATACATAGTTATTAGGTCACCCCTGAACTGTCCACCCCCCTATATGTAATAGAATTTAGATCTCTGCACTGTCCAGTGATATATATTATACATAGTTATTAGGTCACCCCTGAACTGTCGCCCCCCCCCCATATGTAATAGTATTTATATCTCTGCACTGTCCAGTGATATATATTATACATAGGTATTAGGTCACCCCTGAACTGTCTCCCCCCCATATGTAATAGTATTTTTATATCTCTGTACTGTCCAGTGATATATATTATACATAGGTATTAGGTCACCCCTGAACTGTCCCCCCCCCCATATGTAATAGTATTTAGATCTCTGCACTGTCCAGTGATATATATTATACATAGTTATTAGGTCACCCCTGAACTGTCTCCCCCCCATATGTAATAGTATTTATATCTCTGCACTGTCCAGTGGTATATATTATACATAGTTATTAGGTCACCCCTGAACTGTCGCCCCCCCCCCCATATGTAATAGTATTTAGAGCTTTGCACTGTCCAGTGATATATATTATACATACTTATTAGGTCACCCCTGAACTGTCACCCGACCATATGTAATAGTATTTATATCTCTGTACTGCCCAGTGATATATATTATACATAGTTATTAGGTCACCCATGAACTGTCGCCCCCCCCCCCCATATGTAATAGTATTTAGATCTCTGTACTGTCCAGTGATATATATCATACATAGTTATTAGGTCACCCCTGAACTGTCCACCCCCCCCCATATGTAATAGTATTTATATCTCTGCACTGTCCAGTGATATATATTATACATAGTTATTAGGTCACCCATGAACTGTCCACCCCCTCATATGTAATAGTATTTAGATCTCTGTACTGTCCAGTGATATATATTAGACATAGTTATTAGGTCACCCCTGAACTGTCGCCACCCCCCCCATATGTAATAGTATTTATATCTCTGTACTGTCCAGTGATATATATTATACATAGTTATTAGGTCTCCCCTGAACTGTCGCCCCCCCCCCCATATGTAATAGTATTTAGATCTCTGCACTGTCCAGTGATATATATTATACATAGTTATTAGGTCACCCATGAACTGTCGCCCCCCCCCCATATGTAATAGTATTTAGATCTCTGCACTGCCCAGTGATATATATTATACATAGGTATTAGGTCACCCCTGAACTGTCGCCCCCCATATGTAATAGTATTTATATCTCTGTACTGTCCAGTGATATATATTATACATAGGTATTAGGTCACCCCTGAACTGTCGCCCCCCCCCCCATATGTAATAGTATTTATATCTCTGCACTGTCCAGTGATATATATTATACATAGTTATTAGGTCTCCCCTGAACTGTCGCCCACCCCCCCCCCCCCACATGTAATAGTATTTAGATCTCTGTACTGTCCAGTGATATATATTATACATAGTTATTAGGTCTCCCCTGAACTGTCCCCCCCCCCCATATGTAATAGTATTTATATCTCTGCACTGTCCAGTGATATATATTATACATAGGTATTAGGTCACCCCTGAACTGTCGCCCCCCCCCATATGTAATAGTATTTATATCTCTGCACTGTCCAGTGATATATATTATACATAGTTATTAGGTCTCCCCTGAACTGTCGCCCCCCCCATATGTAATAGTATTTAGATCTCTGCACTGACCAGTGATATATATTATACATAGTTATTAGGTCTCCCCTGAACTGTCACCCCCCCCCCATATGTAATAGTATTTATATATCTGCACTGTCCAGTGATATATATTATACATAGGTATTAGGTCACCCCTGAACTGTCTCCCCCCCCCATATGTAATAGTATTTATATCTCTGCACTGTCCAGTGATATATATTATACATAGGTATTAGGTCACCCCTGAACTGTCGCCCCCCCCCCATATGTAATAGTATTTAGATCTCTGTACTGTCCAGTGATATATATTATACATAGTTATTAGGTCTCCCCTGAACTGTCGCCCCCCCCCCCCCCCCAAATGTAATAGTATTTAGAGCTCTGCACTGTCCAGTGATATATATTATACATAGGTATTAGGTCTCCCCTGAACTGTCACCCCCCCCCCATATGTAATAGTATTTATATCTCTGCACTGTCCAGTGATATATATTATACATAGTTATTAGGTCACCCCTGAACTGTCGCCCCCCCCCCCCCCATATGTAATAGTATTTATATCTCTGCACTGTCCAGTGATATATATTATACATAGTTATTAGGTCACCCCTGAACTGTCGCCCCCCCCCCCATATGTAATAGTATTTATATCTCTGCACTGTCCAGTGATATATATTATACATTGTTATTAGGTCACCCCTGAACTGTCGCCTCCCCCCATATGTAATAGTATTTATATCTCTGCACTGTCCAGTGATATATATTATACATAGTTATTAGGTCACCCCTGAACTGTCCACCCCCCCCCCATATGTAATAGAATTTAGATCTCTGCACTGTCCAGTGATATATATTATACATAGTTATTAGGTCACCCCTGAACTGTCGCCCCCCCCCATATGTAATAGTATTTATATCTCTGCACTGTCCAGTGATATATATTATACATAGGTATTAGGTCACCCCTGAACTGTCTCCCCCCCATATGTAATAGTATTTAGATCTCTGTACTGTCCAGTGATATATATTATACATAGGTATTAGGTCACCCCTGAACTGTCCCCCCCCCATATGTAATAGTATTTAGATCTCTGCACTGTCCAGTGATATATATTATACATAGTTATTAGGTCACCCCTGAACTGTCTCCCCCCATATGTAATAGTATTTATATCTCTGCACTGTCCAGTGATATATATTATACATAGTTATTAGGTCACCCCTGAACTGTCGCCCCCCCCCCCCATATGTAATAGTATTTAGAGCTCTGCACTGTCCAGTGGTATATATTATACATACTTATTAGGTCACCCCTGAACTGTCACCCGACCATATGTAATAGTATTTATATCTCTGTACTGCCCAGTGATATATATTATACATAGTTATTAGGTCACCCATGAACTGTCGCCCCCCCCCCCCCCATATGTAATAGTATTTAGATCTCTGTACTGTCCAGTGATATATATCATACATAGTTATTAGGTCACCCCTGAACTGTCCACCCCCCCCCCACATATGTAATAGTATTTATATCTCTGCACTGTCCAGTGATATATATTATACATAGTTATTAGGTCACCCATGAACTGTCCACCCCCTCATATGTAATAGTATTTAGATCTCTGTACTGTCCAGTGATATATATTATACATAGTTATTAGGTCACCCCTGAACTGTCGCCCCCCCCCCCCATATGTAATAGTATTTATATCTCTGTACTGTCCAGTGATATATATTATACATAGGTATTAGGTCACCCCTGAACTGTCTCCCCCCCCCCCCCGCATATGTAATAGTATTTAGATCTCTGTACTGTCCAGTGATATATATTATACATAGTTATTAAGTCACCCATGAACTGTCGCCCCCCCCCCCCATATGTAATAGTATTTAGATCTCTGTACTGTTCAGTGATATATATTATACATAGGTATTAGGTCACCCCTGAACTGTCGCCCCCCCCCCCCATATGTAATAATATGTATATCTCTGCACTGTCCAGTGATATATATTATACATAGTTATTAGGTCACCCCTGAACTGTCGCCCCCCCATATGTAATAGTATTTATATCTCTGTACTGTCCAGTGATATATATTATACATAGGTATTAGGTCACCCCTGAACTGTCTCCCCCCATATGTAATAGTATTTATATCTCTGCACTGTCCAGTGATATATATTATACATAGGTATTAGGTCACCCCTGAACTGTCCACCCCCCCCCCCATATGTAATAGTATTTATATCTCTGCACTGTCCAGTGATATATATTATACATAGTTATTAGGTCACCCCTGAACTGTCGCCCCCCCATATGTAATAGTATTTAGATCTCTGTACTGTCCAGTGATATATATTATATAGTTATTAGGTCACCCCTGAACTGTCCCCCCCCCCCATATGTAATAGTATCTAGGTCTCTGCACTGTCCAGTGATATATATTATACATAGTTATTAGGTCACCCCTGAACTGTCACCCTCCCATATGTAATAGTATTTAGATCTCTGTACTGTCCAGTGATATATATTATACATAGTTATTAGGTCACCCCTGAACTGTCGCCCCCCCACATGTAATAGTATTTAGATCTCTGTACTGTCCAGTGATATATATTATACATAGTTATTAGGTCTCCCCTGAACTGTCGCCCCCCCCCATATGTAATAGTATTTATATCTCTGTACTGCCCAGTGATATATATTATACATAGTTATTAGGTCACCCATGAACTGTCGCCCCCCCCCCATATGTAATAGTATTTAGATCTCTGTACTGTCCAGTGATATATATCATACATAGTTATTAGGTCACCCCTGAACTGTCCACCCCCCCCCCATATGTAATAGTATTTATATCTCTGCACTGTCCAGTGATATATATTATACATAGTTATTAGGTCACCCATGAACTGTCCACCCCCTCATATGTAATAGTATTTAGATCTCTGTACTGTCCAGTGATATATATTATACATAGTTATTAGGTCACCCCTGAACTGTCGCCCCCCCCATATGTAATAGTATTTATATCTCTGTACTGTCCAGTGATATATATTATACATAGTTATTAGGTCTCCCCTGAACTGTCCCCCCCCCCCCCACCATATGTAATAGTATTTAGATCTCTGCACTGTCCAGTGATATATATTATACATAGTTATTAGGTCACCCATGAACTGTCGCCCCCCCCCCCATATGTAATAGTATTTAGATCTCTGCACTGCCCAGTGATATATATTATACATAGGTATTAGGTCACCCCTGAACTGTCGCCCCCCATATGTAATAGTATTTATATCTCTGTACTGTCCAGTGATATATATTATACATAGGTATTAGGTCACCCCTGAACTGTCGCCCCCCCCCCCCCCCCCCCATATGTAATAGTATTTATATCTCTGCACTGTCCAGTGATATATATTATACATAGTTATTAGGTCACCCCTGAACTGTCACCCCCCATATGTAATAGTATTTAGATCTCTGTACTGTCCAGTGATATATATTATACATAGTTATTAGGTCTCCCCTGAACTGTCGCCCACCCCCCCACATGTAATAGTATTTAGATCTCTGTACTGTCCAGTGATATATATTATACATAGTTATTAGGTCTCCCCTGAACTGTCCCCCCCCCCCCATATGTAATAGTATCTATATCTCTGCACTGTCCAGTGATATATATTATACATAGGTATTAGGTCACCCCTGAACTGTCACCCCCCCCCCATATGTAATAGTATTTATATCTCTGCACTGTCCAGTGATATATATTATACATAGTTATTAGGTCTCCCCTGAACTGTCGCCCCCCCCATATGTAATAGTATTTAGATCTCTGCACTGACCAGTGATATATATTATACATAGTTATTAGGTCTCCCCTGAACTGTCACCCCCCCCCCCCCCATATGTAATAGTATTTATATCTCTGCACTGTCCAGTGATATATATTATACATAGGTATTAGGTCACCCCTGAACTGTCTCCCCCCCCCCCATATGTAATAGTATTTATATCTCTGCACTGTCCAGTGATATATATTATACATAGGTATTAGGTCACCCCTGAACTGTCGCCCCCCCCCCCCCCCCCATATGTAATAGTATTTAGATCTCTGTACTGTCCAGTGATATATATTATACATAGTTATTAGGTCTCCCCTGAACTGTCGCCCCCCCCCCCATATGTAATAGTATTTAGAGCTCTGCACTGTCCAGTGATATATATTATACATAGGTATTAGGTCTCCCCTGAACTGTCACCCCCCCCATATGTAATAGTATTTATATCTCTGCACTGTCCAGTGATATATATTATACATAGTTATTAGGTCACCCCTGAACTGTCGCCCCCCCCCCATATGTAATAGTATTTATATCTCTGCACTGTCCAGTGATATATATTATACATAGTTATTAGGTCACCCCTGAACTGTCCACCCCCCCCCCATATGTAATAGAATTTATATCTCTGCACTGTCCAGTGATATATATTATACATAGTTATTAGGTCACCCATGAACTGTCCACCCCCTCATATGTAATAGTATTTAGATCTCTGTACTGTCCAGTGATATATATTATACATAGTTATTAGGTCACCCCTGAACTGTCGCCCCCCCCATATGTAATAGTATTTATATCTCTGTACTGTCCAGTGATATATATTATACATAGTTATTAGGTCTCCCCTGAACTGTCGCCCCCCCCCACCATATGTAATAGTATTTAGATCTCTGCACTGTCCAGTGATATATATTATACATAGTTATTAGGTCACCCATGAACTGTCGCCCCCCCCCCCCATATGTAATAGTATTTAGATCTCTGCACTGCCCAGTGATATATATTATACATAGGTATTAGGTCACCCCTGAACTGTCGCCCCCCATATGTAATAGTATTTATATCTCTGTACTGTCCAGTGATATATATTATACATAGGTATTAGGTCACCCCTGAACTGTCGCCCCCCCCCATATGTAATAGTATTTATATCTCTGCACTGTCCAGTGATATATATTATACATAGTTATTAGGTCACCCCTGAACTGTCACCCCCCATATGTAATAGTATTTAGATCTCTGTACTGTCCAGTGATATATATTATACATAGTTATTAGGTCTCCCCTGAACTGTCGCCCACCCCCCCCCCACATGTAATAGTATTTAGATCTCTGTACTGTCCAGTGATATATATTATACATAGTTATTAGGTCTCCCCTGAACTGTCCCCCCCCCCCCATATGTAATAGTATTTATATCTCTGCACTGTCCAGTGATATATATTATACATAGGTATTAGGTCACCCCTGAACTGTCGCCCCCCCCCCCATATGTAATAGTATTTATATCTCTGCACTGTCCAGTGATATATATTATACATAGTTATTAGGTCTCCCCTGAACTGTCGCCCCCCCCATATGTAATAGTATTTAGATCTCTGCACTGACCAGTGATATATATTATACATAGTTATTAGGTCTCCCCTGAACTGTCACCCCCCCCCCCATATGTAATAGTATTTATATCTCTGCACTGTCCAGTGATATATATTATACATAGGTATTAGGTCACCCCTGAACTGTCTCCCCCCCCCCATATGTAATAGTATTTATATCTCTGCACTGTCCAGTGATATATATTATACATAGGTATTAGGTCACCCCTGAACTGTCGCCCCCCCCCCCCCCATATGTAATAGTATTTAGATCTCTGTACTGTCCAGTGATATATATCATACATAGTTATTAGGTCACCCCTGAACTGTCCACCCCCCCCCATATGTAATAGTATTTATATCTCTGCACTGTCCAGTGATATATATTATACATAGTTATTAGGTCACCCATGAACTGTCCACCCCCTCATATGTAATAGTATTTAGATCTCTGTACTGTCCAGTGATATATATTATACATAGTTATTAGGTCACCCCTGAACTGTCGCCCCCCCCATATGTAATAGTATTTATATCTCTGTACTGTCCAGTGATATATATTATACATAGTTATTAGGTCTCCCCTGAACTGTCGCCCCCCCCCACCATATGTAATAGTATTTAGATCTCTGCACTGTCCAGTGATATATATTATACATAGTTATTAGGTCACCCATGAACTGTCGCCCCCCCCCCCCATATGTAATAGTATTTAGATCTCTGCACTGCCCAGTGATATATATTATACATAGGTATTAGGTCACCCCTGAACTGTCGCCCCCCATATGTAATAGTATTTATATCTCTGTACTGTCCAGTGATATATATTATACATAGGTATTAGGTCACCCCTGAACTGTCGCCCCCCCCCCCATATGTAATAGTATTTATATCTCTGCACTGTCCAGTGATATATATTATACATAGTTATTAGGTCACCCCTGAACTGTCGCCCCCCCCCCCCCCCATATGTAATAGTATTTAGATCTCTGTACTGTCCAGTGATATATATTATACATAGTTATTAGGTCTCCCCTGAACTGTCGCCCACCCCCCCCCCCCCACATGTAATAGTATTTAGATCTCTGTACTGTCCAGTGATATATATTATACATAGTTATTAGGTCTCCCCTGAACTGTCCCCCCCCCCCATATGTAATAGTATTTATATCTCTGCACTGTCCAGTGATATATATTATACATAGGTATTAGGTCACCCCTGAACTGTCGCCCCCCCCATATGTAATAGTATTTATATCTCTGCACTGTCCAGTGATATATATTATACATAGTTATTAGGTCTCCCCTGAACTGTCGCCCCCCCCATATGTAATAGTATTTAGATCTCTGCACTGACCAGTGATATATATTATACATAGTTATTAGGTCTCCCCTGAACTGTCACCCCCCCCCCATATGTAATAGTATTTATATCTCTGCACTGTCCAGTGATATATATTATACATAGGTATTAGGTCACCCCTGAACTGTCTCCCCCCCCCCATATGTAATAGTATTTATATCTCTGCACTGTCCAGTGATATATATTATACATAGGTATTAGGTCACCCCTGAACTGTCGCCCCCCCCCATATGTAATAGTATTTAGATCTCTGTACTGTCCAGTGATATATATTATACATAGTTATTAGGTCTCCCCTGAACTGTCGCCCCCCCCCCATATGTAATAGTATTTAGAGCTCTGCACTGTCCAGTGATATATATTATACATAGGTATTAGGTCACCCCTGAACTGTCGCCCCCCCCCCCCATATGTAATAGTATTTAGAGCTCTGCACTGTCCAGTGATATATATTATACATAGGTATTAGGTCTCCCCTGAACTGTCGCCCCCCCCCCCCCATATGTAATAGTATTTAGAGCTCTGCACTGTCCAGTGATATATATTATACATAGGTATTAGGTCTCCCCTGAACTGTCACCCCCCCATATGTAATAGTATTTATATCTCTGCACTGTCCAGTGATATATATTATACATAGTTATTAGGTCACCCCTGAACTGTCGCCCCCCCCCCCATATGTAATAGTATTTATATCTCTGCACTGTCCAGTGATATATATTATACATAGTTATTAGGTCACCCCTGAACTGTCGCCCCCCCCCATATGTAATAGTATTTATATCTCTGCACTGTCCAGTGATATATATTATACATAGTTATTAGGTCACCCCTGAACTGTCCACCCCCCCCCCCATATGTAATAGAATTTAGATCTCTGCACTGTCCAGTGATATATATTATACATAGTTATTAGGTCACCCCTGAACTGTCGCCCCCCCCATATGTAATAGTATTTATATCTCTGCACTGTCCAGTGATATATATTATACATAGGTATTAGGTCACCCCTGAACTGTCTCCCCCCCATATGTAATAGTATTTAGATCTCTGTACTGTCCAGTGATATATATTATACATAGGTATTAGGTCACCCCTGAACTGTCCCCCCCCCCCATATGTAATAGTATTTAGATCTCTGCACTGTCCAGTGATATATATTATACATAGTTATTAGGTCACCCCTGAACTGTCTCCCCCCATATGTAATAGTATTTATATCTCTGCACTGTCCAGTGATATATATTATACATAGTTATTAGGTCACCCCTGAACTGTCGCCCCCCCCACATATGTAATAGTATTTAGAGCTCTGCACTGTCCAGTGGTATATATTATACATACTTATTAGGTCACCCCTGAACTGTCACCCCCCCATATGTAATAGTATTTATATCTCTGTACTGCCCAGTGATATATATTATACATAGTTATTAGGTCACCCATGAACTGTCGCCCCCCCCCCCATATGTAATAGTATTTAGATCTCTGTACTGTCCAGTGATATATATCATACATAGTTATTATGTCACCCCTGAACTGTCCACCCCCCCCCCCACATATGTAATAGTATTTATATCTCTGCACTGTCCAGTGATATATATTATACATAGTTATTAGGTCACCCATGAACTGTCCACCCCCTCATATGTAATAGTATTTAGATCTCTGTACTGTCCAGTGATATATATTATACATAGTTATTAGGTCACCCCTGAACTGTCGCCCCCCCCCCCCCCATATGTAATAGTATTTATATCTCTGTACTGTCCAGTGATATATATTATACATAGGTATTAGGTCACCCCTGAACTGTCTCCCCCCCCCCGCATATGTAATAGTATTTAGATCTCTGTACTGTCCAGTGATATATATTATACATAGTTATTAAGTCACCCATGAACTGTCGCCCCCCCCCCCATATGTAATAGTATTTAGATCTCTGTACTGTTCAGTGATATATATTATACATAGGTATTAGGTCACCCCTGAACTGTCGCCCCCCCCCCCCATATGTAATAATATGTATATCTCTGCACTGTCCAGTGATATATATTATACATAGTTATTAGGTCACCCCTGAACTGTCGCCCCCCCCCCATATGTAATAGTATTTATATCTCTGTACTGTCCAGTGATATATATTATACATATGTATTAGGTCACCCCTGAACTGTCTCCCCCCATATGTAATAGTATTTATATCTCTGCACTGTCCAGTGATATATATTATACATAGGTATTAGGTCACCCCTGAACTGTCCACCCCCCCCCCATATGTAATAGTATTTATATCTCTGCACTGTCCAGTGATATATATTATACATAGTTATTAGGTCACCCCTGAACTGTCGCCCCCCCATATGTAATAGTATTTAGATCTCTGTACTGTCCAGTGATATATATTATATAGTTATTAGGTCACCCCTGAACTGTCCCCCCCCCATATGTAATAGTATCTAGGTCTCTGCACTGTCCAGTGATATATATTATACATAGTTATTAGGTCACCCCTGAACTGTCACCCTCCCATATGTAATAGTATTTAGATCTCTGTACTGTCCAGTGATATATATTATACATAGTTATTAGGTCACCCCTGAACTGTCCACCCCCCCCATATGTAATAGTATTTATATCTCTGCACTGTCCAGTGATATATATTATACATAGGTATTAGGTCACCCCTGAACTGTCGCCCCCCCCACATGTAATAGTATTTAGATCTCTGTACTGTCCAGTGATATATATTATACATAGTTATTAGGTCTCCCCTGAACTGTCGCCCCCCCCCCCCCCCATATGTAATAGTATTTATATCTCTGCACTGTCCAGTGATATATATTATACATAGGTATTAGGTCACCCCTGAACTGTCACCCCCCCCCCCCATATGTAATAGTATTTATATTTCTGCACTGTCCAGTGATATATATTATACATAGTTATTAGGTCACCCCTGAACTGTCACCCCCCCCCCCATATGTAATAGTATTTATATCTCTGCACTGTCCAGTGATATATATTATACATAGGTATTAGGTCACCCCTGAACTGTCACCCCCCCCCCATATGTAATAGTATTTATATTTCTGCACTGTCCAGTGATATATATTATACATAGTTATTAGGTCACCCCTGAAGTGTCGCCCCCCCCCATATGTAATAGTATTTATATCTCTGCACTGTCCAGTGATATATATTATACATACTTATTAGGTCACCCCTGAACTGTCGCCCCCCCCATATGTAATAGTATTTAGATCTCTGCACTGTCCAGTGATATATATTATACATAGGTATTAGGTCACCCCTGAACTGTCGCCCCCCCCCCCATATGTAATAGTATTTATATCTCTGTACTGTCCAGTGATATATATTATACATAGTTATTAGGTCACCCCTGAACTGTCGCCCCCCCCCCCCATATGTAATAGTATTTAGATCTCTGTACTGTCCAGTGATATATATTATACATAGTTATTAGGTCTCCCCTGAACTGTCGCCCCCCCCCCCCATATGTAATAGTATTTATATCTCTGCACTGTCCAGTGATATATATTATACATAGGTATTAGGTCACCCCTGAACTGTCACCCCCCCCCCCCATATGTAATAGTATTTATATTTCTGCACTGTCCAGTGATATATATTATACATAGTTATTAGGTCACCCCTGAAGTGTCGCCCCCCCCCCATATGTAATAGTATTTATATCTCTGCACTGTCCAGTGATATATATTATACATACTTATTAGGTCACCCCTGAACTGTCGCCCCCCCCCCATATGTAATAGTATTTAGATCTCTGCACTGTCCAGTGATATATATTATACATAGGTATTAGGTCACCCCTGAACTGTCGCCCCCCCCCCCCCCATATGTAATAGTATTTATATCTCTGTACTGTCCAGTGATATATATTATACATAGTTATTAGGTCACCCCTGAACTGTCGCCCCCCCCCCCCCCATATGTAATAGTATTTAGATCTCTGTACTGTCCAGTGATATATATTATACATAGTTATTAGGTCACCCCTGAACTGTCGCCCCCCCCCCCATATGTAATAGTATTTATATCTCTGTACTGTCCAGTGATATATATTATACATAGTTATTAGGTCACCCCTGAACTGTCGCCCCCCCCATATGTAATAGTATTTATATCTCTGTACTGTCCAGTGATATATATTATACATAGTTATTAGGTCACCCCTGAACTGTCGCCCCCCCCCCATATGTAATAGTATTTAGATCTCTGTACTGTCCAGTGATATATATTATACATAGTTATTAGGTCACCCCTGAACTGTCGCCCCCCCCCCCATATGTAATAGTATTTAGATCTCTGTACTGTCCAGTGATATATATTATACATAGTTATTAGGTCACCCCTGAACTGTCACCCCCCCCCCATGTGTGACAGTATTTCTGGGTACTGCAGTCCACCGATTCTATTTATTTGTTACCCATTTCTGATCCCGCTTTCCTCTAGATCCCATATACCCTGACCAGTCACATCTCCTGACAATCTTGGGGATATTTATTTTGGATTTCAAATTTGTATGAAATGGCCTGTAATAATAATAATAATAATAATAATAATAATCATGGACCGGTGATCGGAACGCTTATATGGTTTCTCCTTCTTTCTCAGTACCGCCTCCTCCTCCTTCTACTACTGAGGCACCAAAATACTTCTTCAGCGGATTTTGTGTACTCCAAATCTCCGGATCGGGAACTGTGGCTGCAACCGGCTCTGATAAGGGCACCTTTGAATACACCTTTTGGGATGTTGTGCTCCTAGCATAACATCACCAGGTCAGTATATTTGACCCCTTTTCTTTTTCCTCCACACCTAAACAGATTCAGGCACGATGTGCGCTTTGTTTTTACTTTTATCTCCATAGCGTGATCATCTCAGGTGGATCTCTCCTACGTTTGTTATCCACGTATTGGACCTGAATAGGTCCTAAAATAGAGCAGCAACTTCATCTGCCTGGACTCCACCCAAGGGACATTTACATCATTTCAATCTCCCTTTCTCATTACCTCGAGAACTGTAAGATATGGATCATTTTCTACATAGAAAGGAATCCAGAGACCAACTGGTTCAGAAACTCACAGCAAGTACTGTATACAACCGCCCTGAGAATTTACCTGTACCCACATTTAGCAATGAGGATACGGAAATCATGTTTGATTTATTTAAAGATCTTGAAGATTTTTCGAGGGTGGAAATGCAACACAATATTGATGTAATTTTCCTTACTATCTATTTGTCAGAAAAAATATCCCCGAGGGGTCTACGTATGCCCTTTCTATCTACCTTCAAAGACGACCCGTCTTTTACTTTGGACTGGGAGTCTTTTATGGAGGAATGTACAAAGGGGATGATGAATAGATTATTGATTAAGAGACAAGAACTATGTGAGACACTAACACTCAAAATAGAAAATATAATAGAATCACTTAAGTTATATTCCCTACATCATGATTTTCATACTATAAATCACAAGATTACTAATCGCATATTTAGATTAGAACAGGATCTTATTGAAAAAAAGGCAATCAAATTGGCAAGGGATAGATTGGACTATCTTTCCAATCAGATTAGAACCTGGAGTAAACCTGTACTACAACTTCAAAATAAAAATGCAGATACCTTGAAAAGTATTCAGCAACGAATAATACCTACTTTAACATCAAGCACAAATATAAATAAAAATGAGGAATTAAGAACAGCCTATAATAAATCAAATAGACTGTTCTTGAATAGTAAATACACCAGATCTAACAAAAAAACGAAACAATTAAGCAATGGGCCTGCCACAAGGTTTCATAGCAACATACAAAATATTAATAATAAAAAAGATACTATTAATAAAGACACGTTTTCTACTCCTATTCATGTTTTAAAAAAATCTAATGAGCAAGTCCAAGTTTCTATACCAGATGGAGATATGGATCTGTCTATATTAACAACACATGACACCTCCGAGGATATATTGTCCAATACTGTAATTAACATCGCATATGATAATAGGGAAATATTTTCTTCGGACCCTTCTATTTCCTCTAAAGCTACGACCATTATTGATAACACTAAAAAAGGTTCTACCATGTCGGTCCCTTTTCTAACCCCGGCGATATGTACTACACCTTTAGGAGAAAGAGTTCCTAGACCTTCAGTAAACACCCTGTCTCCCTCCTCTCCCTCTTCTCCCTCTCCTTCCTCATCATCTTCTTTTTTAGAGACACTACCCTTCTCAAACTCCCAACAGCTAGCTATAAGCGATTTTTTTCGCCCCAAAAAAAAGAAAAAACATTATAGAGGAACCCGGGGAGGCAAAAAGAAAAAGAGAGTAAAAGTCCCCCCTCTTCCACATTTACCTCTTATATCTATTTTTAACCTTTCTGATCATATTTTAAACGAATCTGAAATCTCACTCCTTGAAAAAGGTCTTTCTTTTTGTCCTATTTCTGGAATAAATGGGTTCAATTTATTTATTGATCTACATCGCTTTATTAGGAAACTAACACTAAAGAGACATTTTCAACTAACATCTCATAAGTCACTGGTTGGTAAAGATCAAATTGATCCAAATAACACCCAACAGAATGAATCACCCCCGATTTTTAAACATACTGTTTTAAAAGCACCTTCTAAGTTTTATCCTGTAGCTCATCAGGGCAATTTTATCAACACTTTTTATCATTTGGTGGGTAGAGATTTGGAAGATCTAGAATCACAATATCTCCCACATAAAAACAATTTATCTTTTAGTAAAAAACGAGCTCTTAAAAATTTTAAAGAAAATACATAAATTGTAATAAGATCTGCAGATAAGGGTGGTGGCACAGTAATCCAGAATACCTCAGATTATTTCAATGAAGCTACAAATATTTTGTCAGACACGAATTATTATATCTGTCTTGACTACAATCCTATTGATAACATCAACAAAAACCTTAGACTATTGATAGACCAAGCGTTTTCAGATAAAATTCTTAATAAAAATGAAAGAAATTACCTTACTCCAAAAAACACTAATCTACCATTCTATTATCATTTACCGAAAATACATAAGGACCCCAAAAATCCCCCTGGGAGACCTATTATCTCTGGCATTCAGTCACCCACTTGTCATTTGTCTCACTATCTAGATTTAATTATGCAAAAATATGTTGTAACCTTGCTCAGTTTTTTGAAAGATTTGACACAGCTTATCAATGAACTTCGCCTAAAAGTAATCCACTTTTGATTACTTTGGATGTGAGTGCATTATATAGTAATATTGAGCACTCTCTAGGTTTGAGAAACCTTAAAAATATGTTTGAAAAAGACAATGATCTCCAGCCATTACAAATTAAATTTTATCTTGAGAGTATGGAATTTATCTTAAAAAATAACATATTTTCTTTTGATAATAATATTTATCACCAAGTGAAAGGCACAGCGATGGGCACCAGGGTAGCACCTAGCTACGCCAATATTTTTATGGGCGCTTTTGAGGATCAATTCATATGGAATCATCCTTGGGCTATGAATCATATTCTCCTATACAAAAGATACATAGACGATCTGATCTTTATATGGGATGGTAACTTAGTAAGTGCAATCAATTTTTGCAATTCATTAAATGAAACTCTATGGGGCATCAATTTTACCTTCAATATTCAAGAAAAAGAAATTGATTATCTTGACTTGACAATTACCTCCTCAGGTGATAAGTTTATAACACGCAATTTTTTCAAGAAAGTAGACACTAATAGCTATTTAAACTTTAACAGTGGTCATTACTCAAAATGGCTCAAGAATATTCCATACAGCCAATATAAGAGGATTAGGAAAAACTGTACCCTTGGATGTGATTTTAAGAAGCAAAGTAAAATATTATATAAACGTTTCAAAAATAAAGGGTATCCGGATACATTATTAACCGATGCCTACAAAAAGACCTCTATACTATCCCAAGAGGATTGCTTACCAAAATGTACTAATAATGAATTACAAACTAGAAGAGTCCACCAAGAACATATTAATGAGAATAATACCTTTGGTTTTAATTTTATTACACAGTATAATATATCACACAAGAAAATAGGAGATATATTGAACAGACATTGGCATGTACTGCAAACTGACCCTTTTCTACAAAAAATTCTACCTTTCAAACCGAAAGTTACGTTCAAAAGAGCTAGAACTATAAAAAATATTCTGGCTCCAAGTCGGGTGAATCTGTCGAAATTAAAAAGTGATTCGGTACAAAAAATACAACTACGTAACCCACTGCTTAAAAAGGGGAGTTTTAAATGTGGACGAAGTAGGTGTCTTTGCTGTAAATCAATTACGGACGAAACCTATACATTTAGATCACAGCAAACAGAAAAAATATTTAATATTGAAGCAAGTTTAAATTGCCTATCCAGCTTTGTGATATATTTAATAAATTGTATTTGTGGTGTCCAATATGTAGGAAGGACAATTCAGCCACTACATTGTAGACTGAATAAACATAGGTTTAACTGTAAAAAGAAATTTCTGCTCCACAGTGTCTCTAGACATTGTACTGTAGCACACGAGGGTAATTTTGCATGTTTTACCATTACCCCAATTGATCAAATTTTAGAAAGCCATCCAGATCGTTTTAATGTTCTCTGTAAAAAAGAAATATTTTGGATCTACAAATTGAAAACACTAAAACCGGTAGGTCTGAATGAACTAAACGAGACTATCATTTAACGCGTTTCATAGTACATATATTCTCATGACAAACAGATGAATATAATCAACCTTTTTTAATATATAATATATAAAATAGAATATACGTTATTATTTTTTAAATACATTTTTATAACCCCTCTTATGTACTCATATTCATTATTATATATTTTTTGAACGATTTACAGTAGTTTCTTTCTCTTCTTGATCTCCCCTGTTCCTCTTTTTATGGCCCTAATAAGCGGCATGTCTCTAGGACAACAACATACAAATACAAAAATACAAGAACGACAATATAATGTTTTTTGATTAAGTATGACCACAATTTAAGTTAATCATGTTTTTAGATATATATACAGTGTCTTCAGACACGGGATGTGATCCTCTAAGTGAGCTATTTTATAGGAATATCTCTCCTTATGATTTTCTTCTATGTTTCAGTTAGCGTAAATATGGAGTATCTTATTAATATCTTTTTGAATGGTCTTTTTCTTATGTTCTTTTTTAGTTTGGACCAACTAGTGTCTTTTAGGTATAACTAATTTATTTTTTAACACATACTCTGTATTTTTATGTATTATAAATCTTTTTGTATGTTTATTGTGATCAGTGTTTTGCCGTAACCCGCCCCCCTGTTCTGACCTTTGACCTTTAACCTGAAGCCGTAGTAATCCAGTTTCTCTGGGTTATATAAGCAGTGAATCTTCTCTGAATAATCATTTGTACTCTGACCTGACGAAGAGGCCGGTACGGCTTCGAAACACAGTCTTTTGTTGTTGTTTCATGTACAATTAAAGTATCTCATCCTTATATGGCTGCGCCCTTGGATTTCTCCGACCTTTTTTCCTTTTTACTGGACCAAAATACTTCTGGAATAAGATCATTGTGATTGCTGCCTCTATTGCCAACATCTTCCTCCTTGGAACTTTTTATGGTGTCGTCTGTTACGTCAGATATAAGTGAGTATTGTAAATAATGATGTTGTGTCCGGCCTCAGTGAAATGTGATGAACCGATCTCACCCCGAAAGTCCTAAGCCGCCCATACACCTGAGATAGCTGTCAGCCGAACGCTCGTGCCTATCTCCCGCGGGAATAAAGGATCGGGCATGATGAAATCAAAGACGTCAATCCTTGTTATGGGGTCACCTGTGGCGGCTCTAATGTGGGCGACTATTACTGGGGTTGTTACAGCATCACAGGAACTTCTTGGTGCAAAAAAATGAAATGCTGTTTATTCAGTTCCATCCATATAACGGTGCAGCATTGCGGCAGAATAAAGTCACTTTCCAGTAGCTCGAAAATGGAGTTTATTCTGCCGATACGTTGCACTTTATTGCTCCAAGAACTTCCTGTGATGTATTTGTAGTTATGAATATTGGAGGGGTGTAATTGTGTTCCCTTTCCAGGGTTCCACGCAGCACCTGACCCCTCAGTGCTATATTTATGGGCTACACAGGAGTCTATATAGTAAATACTGCACCCCCTCTCCCGGGTATAACATAATCTAGTACAAGGGATATGACAACGTGGACATCTTGTATCTCATGGACATGTCCCTCTGGAGTTGTAGCTGGAGGTCCCTAATGGGGACACATTACACCTCTATGTACAGAATATAATGGGGACACATTACACCTCTATGTACAGAATATAATGGGGACACGTTAGACCTCTATGTACAGAATATAATGGGGAGACATTACACCTCTATGTACAGAATATAATGGGGAGACATTACACCTCTATGTACAGAATATAATGGGGAGACATTACACCTCTATGTACAGGATATAATGGGGGCACATTACACCTCTATGTACAGAATATAATGGGGACACATTACACCTCTATGTACAGAATATAATGGGGGCACATTACACCTCTATGTACAGAATATAATGGGGACACATTACACCTCTATGTACAGAATATAATGGGGAGACATTACACCTCTATGTACAGAATATAATGGGGAGACATTACACCTCTATGTACAGAATATAATGGGGACACATTACACCTCTATGTACAGGATATAATGGGGAGACATTATACGGCTATTTATAGAATATAATGGGGACACATTACACCTCTATGTACAGAATATAATGGGGGCACATTACACCTCTATGTGCAGAATATAATGGGGAGACATTACACCTCTATGTACAGAATATAATGGGGACACATTACACCGCTATGTACAGAATATAATGGGGGCACATTACACCTCTATGTACAGAATATAATGGGGACACATTACACCTCCATGTACAGAATATAATGGGGAGACATTACACCTCTATGTACAGAATATAATGGGGACACATTACACCTCTATATACAGAATATAATGGGGGCACATTACTCCTCTATGTACAGAATATAATGGGACACATTACACCTCTATGTACAGAATATAATGGGGAGACATTACACCTCTATGTACAGAATATAATGGGGACACATTACACCTCTATGTACAGAATATAATGGGGGCACATTACACCTCTATGTACAGAATATAATGGGGGCACATTACACCTCTATGTACAGAATATAACGGAGACACATTACACCTCTATGTTACAGAATATAATGGGCAGACATTACACCTCTATGTACAGAATATAATGGGGGCACATTACACCTCTATATACAGAATATAATGGGGACACATGATACCTCTATGTACAGAATATAATGGGGAGACATTACACCTCTATGTACAGAATATAATGGGGACACATTACACCTCTATGTACAGAATATAATGGGGGCACATTACACCTCTATGTACAGAATATAATGGGGGCACATTACACCTCTATGTACAGAATATAATGGAGACACATTACACCTCTATGTACAGAATATAATGGGGAGACATTACACCTCTATGTACAGAATATAATGGGGGCACATTACACCTCTATGTACAGAATATAATGGGGACACATGACACCTCTATGTACAGAATATAATGGGGACAAATTACACCTCTATGTACAGAATATAATGGGGACCATTACACCTCTATGTACAGAATATAATGGGTACACATTACACCTCTATGTACAGAATATAATGGGGAGACATTACACCTCTATGTACAGAATATAATGGGGACACATTACACCTCTATGTACAGAATATAATGGGGAGACATTACACCTCTATGTACAGGATATAATGGGGACACATTACACCTCTATGTACAGAATATAATGGGGAGACATGACACCTCTATGTACAGAATATAATGGGGACACATTACACCTCTATGTACAGAATATAATGGGGGCACATTACACCTCTATGTACAGAATATAATGGGGAGACATTACACCTCTATGTGCAGAATATAATGGGGACACATTACACCTCTATGTACAGAATATAATGGGGGTACATTACACCTCCATGTACAGAATATAATGGGGACACATTACACATCTATGTACAGAATATAATGGGTAGACATTACACCTCCATGTACAGAATATAATGGGGGCACATTACACCTCTATGTACAGAATATAATGGGGGCACATTATACCTCTATGTACAGAATATAATGGGGACACATTACACCTCTATGTACAGAATATAATGGGCACACATTACACCTCTATATACAGAATATAATGGGGACACATTACACCTCTATGTACAGAATATAATGGGGACACATTACACCTCTATGTACAGAATATAATGGGGACACATTACACCTCTATTAACAGAATATAATGGGGACACATTACACCTCTATATACAGAATATAATGGGGACACATTACACCTCTATATACAGAATATAATGGGGACACATTACACCTTTATGTACAGAATATAATGGGGACACATTACACCTCCATGTACAGAATATAATGGGGACACATTACACCTCTATGTACAGAATATAATGGGGGCACATTACACCTCTATGTACAGAATATAATGGGGATACATTACACCTCTATATACAGAATATAATGGGGACACATTACACCTCTATGTACAGAATATAATGGGGACACATTACACCTCTATGTACAGAATATAATGGGGGCACATTACACCTCTATATACAGAATATAATGGGGACACATTACACCTCTATATACAGAATATAATGGGGACACATTACACCTCTATATACAGAATATAATGGGGACACATTACACCTCTATGTACAGAATATAATGGGGACACATTACACCTTCATGTACAGAATATAATGGGGACACATTACATCTCTATGTACAGAATATAATGGGGATACATTACACCTCTATATACAGAATATAATGGGGACACGTTAGACCTCTATGTACAGAATATAATGGGGGCACATTACACCTCTATGAACAGAATATAATGGGGGCACATTACACCTCTATATACAGAATATAATGGGGACACATTACACCTCTATATACAGAATATAATGGGTACACATTACACCTCTATGTACAGAATATAATGGGGACACATTACACCTCTATATACAGAATATAATGGGGACACATTACACCTCTATGTACAGAATATAATGGGGGCACATTACACCTCTATGTACAGAATATAATGGGGACACATTACACCTCTATGTACAGAATATAATGGGGAGACATTACACCTCTATATACAGAATATAATGGGGACACGTTAGACCTCTATGTACAGAATATAATGGGGGCACATTACACCTCTATGAACAGAATATAATGGGGGCACATTACACCTCTATATACAGAATATAATGGGGACACATTACACCTCTATATACAGAATATAATGGGTACACATTACACCTCTATGTACAGAATATAATGGGGACACATTACACCTCTATATACAGAATATAATGGGGACACATTACACCTCTATGTACAGAATATAATGGGGGCACATTACACCTCTATGTACAGAATATAATGGGGACACATTACACCTCTATGTACAGAATATAATGGGGAGACATTACACCTCTATATACAGAATATAATGGGGACACATGACACCTCTATGTACAGAATATAATGGGGACACATTACACCTCTATGTACAGAATATAATGGGGGCACATTAAACCTCTATATACAGAATATAATGGGGACACATTACACATCTATTTACAGAATATAATGGGGAGACATTACACCTCCATGTACAGAATATAATGGGGACACATTACACATCTATGTACAGAATATAATGGGGAGACATTACACCTCCATGTACAGAATATAATGGGGGCACATTACACCACTATGTACAGAATACAAAGACTTGTCTACTGTCATAGATGTAAAAATGTCGTCATGTCCCTAATCCACAATATTATTTCCCTTATCACAAGAAAATTGAAGTCTAAATCCACGAGAGATGTTGAGACCCAATGTTCCATGGACGAAATTACAGAGAGTAACGACAAAAAAATTGGTAAATAGAGTTTATTAGATTGGACATATTAATATCTATCTACATAAAACAATTTATAGGAGGTTTATATCACTTGGACACTGGGAATATTCTGATTTGTCTTTTATATTATATGAAATGTATTTTATAGAGAAACACGAAAGGTAATAAAGTGTAACTCCACCTCACAGTAAAATCCTCCATTCTATATATCATTCACTACAACACTCAATATAATCACCGCTCCGGGATTGTGGATTTCATCGGATTTTCTATATCACTGCTATGAGCTTTTTTATAAATAGTGTAGTAGGTGGGGTGGGTAAAGGAAGGGAATCAGATCAGGAAATGTGCTAGGCCATTCTAAAAATATGTTTTTAGGAGACGCTGTAGATGTTGGAAATGATTGTGACTGTCCGGGGAAGTGCATACCGGAGAACTGGGGCAGCACGAGAAAAGTCTTTGAGATGGTAGTGGGAGGTTTGGATTATGGAGGATATTAATCTTAGAACATTGGCAGAATGTAGAGCAGAATATGGTGGTTGACCGAGATAAGGGAAGAGATGAAAGGAAGTGCAGCACTGTGGAGAGCTTTCTCTTCTTCCGTCTCCCTCTCTTCTAAGTGAGACGTATTTCCTGGGCAATCTAGCGAAAATGTGATGGTTGGAAGGTATGATATTACTTATCACTGGTGATGATGAAGATGATGGAGCGTGAATCTTCTACTCTTCATATGATAAAGAAATTGATTGCCACCATAAAAAGTAACAGCAGTTGTTCTAGTTTACATTGTGTGGGTAAACTGTTGACTGTCTGTTGTTGGAGACCATGTATTAGGGAATTGTTGCTCATGGCATTCCCTAATATTTTATGGATCCCAAACCTTTAGGATGACAGTGGAGTACACTATGTCCACTATATTAACAGGTAATCTTATAGACTGCATCTGTTTTACAGAACAAGAGGACAAAGAACATCGACATCTTTCAAGTGGTGATGAACATCTTGAACTGAATAAGGAAGAAGTTGGAATTAACAGCTGTAAGGGCTACACACCTACAGAAACTGCAAGTTATATTTCACCAATGCATCAAATACACCAACAAATTCTAGCAAGGAAAGACAAATATTTCCGCCTGTGGCTCGGCTGAGTCACAGCGCTAAACCATTCAAGAAAAGACAAATGTTTTATGCCTGTGGCTCGGCTCAGTCACAGTGCTAAACCATTCAAGAAAAAACTAATGTTTATGCCTGTGGCTCGGCCGAGTCACAGAGTTAAACATCACAAGGAAAGACAAATATTTCTGCCTGTGGCTCGGCTGAGTCACAGAGCTAAACTGTTCAAGAAAAGACAAATGTCTCTGCCTGTGGCTCGGCTGAGTCACAGTGCTAAATCTAACAAGACAAATGTCTCTGGCTCGGCTGAGTCACAGCGCTAAATCTCACAAGACAAATGTCTCTACCTGTGGCTCGGCTGAGTCACAGTGCTAAACCTTTGAAGAAGAGACGAATGTCTCTGCCTGTGGCTCGGCTGAGTCACAGCGCTAAACCTTTCAATAAAAGACAAATGTCTCTGCCTGTGGCTCGGCTGAGTCACAGAGCTAGATCTCACAAGACAAATATCTCTGCCTGTGGGTCGGCTGAGTCACAGTGCCAACCTGGACATGAGTGCCACTGATTTGTACCAACTACCAACATAACAACGCTTGCAAAACTTCATCCCCATTATACAAACAAGATAAAGTAGAAAAAAGAACACGGCGCCGCAAATCAGGATCTGATACAATAATGATAAAAAATGGTCCGTGAGACAATTCCGCTCACCTCGGGTGATGGACACCAAGGAGGTGTCAACAAAGCTTGGGAAGCTGCAGCCAGGTCCACATCACAGCCAAACAAAGTTTGCTGTCGGTTTGTAGTAGTTTAGCAGTAGGAAAAACGGGACCACCGGCGCTGCTTAAATCTTTAGACAATACACAACCAACGTGGTGGATTAAGTGTATAGAGTTTTATTATTGTTAGGCTACGCGTTTCGACGTCGGACTGACGTCTTCCTCAGGCCAATACAGACTGTGCGGTTCCTGCCTTATTTATACATCAGGGCGAGGAAAAAAGGCCGCCAGATACAATGGGTCAAAGGTCACATGAAATAAAAAATAAAAACCAGAATGAAGAAACAGTATTAAAATCAAATACGAGTGTCATAATACAATAAGAAAGAACGGGATTAACAACAAGTTTAAAAGCTGTTTTAAAACTCTTAGTTACACTGACAGATCGGTACCGTGTCTTCAAAAAGAAATTTTTTTGAATGACATAACTTCTATTTATGTATAGGACTGTGGGTAAATGAACGATCATATATTAAATATTTAATTATGTCTGAGTTTTGATGTGTTTTGACTAATGTTTAGCAGAAAAAACTAATAACAAATGTAGTCCAGAAACTGCTGAGTCAGAGCGTCCTTGGTTACTAGGAGTCAAAAAAACTACGGAAGCCGTGGGGGACCAAAAAAGTTGCAGTGGACCGCATGTTTGGAACGCACGGAAATGATACAATGGTTAAGAGCGTCCTTAGCTACTGGTAGTCAAGGGCACACAAACGTCACGGGGGAAAGAAGGACTTACGCTGGATCGCACAATAAACTGCATAGGGTCACGGGTCTCAGCGGCAAGAGATCTAAAAAAGGCACCTGCATCGGACATGGTGAGTGACAGAACGTCATGATAATGGGACATTCGTTGATTTGGATTACTATGGGTCTCTTTCGTGAATATCAAAGTAGGTAAATGGTTATTTCTTAAAAACAACCTAAAAAGTTACAATGTTAAAGGATGGGTCTAGATTGATATTGATCAAATTGATTTTGTATGCCAATAACATATATGTTTGAAAAAGTTTATAGAAGGACCGAAGAAATTTTTTTTTTTTTAATATTAAATTTTTTTATTTTATTAGAATAAGAGACCTTGTACATAGACAGGGGAACGGGGGTTCAAGCCTATTATTATTAGGGACTGGGGTTATTCTAATCGATATTGCTCTCATGGATGTCACAGGGTAGATAGTTAAAGAACCATTTATAGTTGAGGTTATGTTTGCTGTTTGGTTGTTTATTCATTTTTATTTTAATTTTAATTTATATTTTATTCTAAAGATGACTCCGTGAGGTCATTCAGACCATTTGGATGTAGGGTTTCCAATTTGAAAATCCAAAAATTCTCCCTTTGCTTGAGCTTAATAAATCTATTGGGTAGGTCCACTGATATCTGTTCGATTGGGGTGACCTTAATCTCAGAAAAATTGCAATTATGTTTATACATACAGTGACGGGACACACTTTGTTTTAAAAAAACCCTCGTGACATTAAACCTATGGTTATTAATCCGGTTCCTTAAGGTTTGTGTGGTTCGGCCCACATATTGAAGATTGCAAGTGCACTGGAGTAGGTAAATGACATAGGAGCTGCCACAATTTAAAAAATCTTTTATCATGAATTTTTCTCCTGTTTTTATGGAATAATATTCCCTGCATTTGTTTGAAATATTATTACAGCAAAGGCACCTGTTTTGGCCGCATCTAAAGGAACCTTTCAAATCTGGGAGTAAACAATGATTTATTGTTTTGGCGTTCCGCAGTTTGCTAGGGGCTATTAGGTTTTTTATTGTTTTAGCCCGTCTATATGTAATAATAGGTTTCGCCGGTATTAGGGGTTTTAAAAGAGGATCGTTTGTTAAGATGTGCCAATGTTTTTTAAAAACGGTGGCTATGGTATTACTCTCTTTGTTGAATGTAGTTATAAAATTGGTTTTAACCCTCTCACTGCTTAATTTTAGCTTACTGTTTGTAGGTTTCACTTCGATACATTCTTTTTGGGTTAGGCTTTTGGCTTTACATTCAGCACCTTCGATAAGACTTTTTGGGAAACCTTTTTCTTGGAATCTCTGCTTTAAAATCCCACACTCCTGGTTGAAGGTTAGATTATCTGAGCAATTCTTCCTAATTCTTCTGTATTGTCCGAACGGGATATTTCTGAGCCACGGGGGGTAGTGAGCACTTTTAAAATCAAGATAACTATTCACGTCAACTGTTTTGAAATGAGTTTTAGTTGTAAAAAGGCCATTTTTCTTACCAATTGTTAGATCTAAAAAATCAATGTTCGTGTCTGAAAAATTATGAGTAAATGAGAGGCCAAAAGTATTAGTGTTTAAAACCTCCATAAAATCATTGGCTGTACTAGCATCGCCATTCCATAAAAAAAACAGGTCATCGATGAATCGCCTATAAAACAGAATTCTATTTCTAAAGGCATGCTTACTTAGAATGAGGGCTTCCTCGAAAGCCCCCATATATAAGTTTGCATAAGAGGGTGCGAATCTTGTCCCCATTGCACATCCCTTTATTTGTTTGTAAAATTTCCCATCAGAATTAAAAGCATTATGGGTAAGTATAAAATCTACGCATTCCATGATAAAATTAATTTGTGTGTTGGGATAACGTAGATCAGTTGCAAGGTAGTCTAAGGTGACTTGTGCACCCTGTGTGTGTGGGATATTGGTGTATAAAGAGGATACGTCCGCCGTGAGAAAATTGATATTAGATATATCGCAGGTTGACTGTAATTGAAAAAGATCTCTTATGAGGTGTGTTGAATTGGTTGTGTATTGTCTAAAGATTTAAGCAGCGCCGGTGGTCCCGTTTTTCCTACTGCTAAACTATTATACAAAGGAGACTGGAGGCACAGACCGTCCCCAGATAGGAGGATTTTCAAGACTCGCATGTTCATGACTGCTTCTTGTTATACCTTACATGTCTTAGAATATTCCTAAATGTGTACCAGCTTTATGGAAAAATTGTTGTAGCCATGATGTTTAAATAAAAACATTGAAACCTAAACAGAGTGTGTTATTACATAAGTAGCATATTATTATAGTAAACTGTTTTCACCATGGACGGGCTGGGCTGGGGGGCAGGGAGGCATATTCCCCCAAGGCCGGTCCTCCAGTAGATGATTAGGATTACGGGGAGTTAAGGGCAGCGCTGGAGAGAGGAGCTGGAGCTGTTCTACACAATCCCTGTGATTCTCCTGCACAGGACACGTGACCTCTGGCCGGATGGCTGCATTATTTGATGTCACATCTGATGTATAATGCAGCTGCCCGTGGTCGCACACTCTATGCAGGAGAATCACCGGTCCTCTCTCTGACCAGACTGTAATAAAATATGGGGCCCTGCAGTTTGCTGCAGCGCACGGCACCATCTAGTTCACGAGCAGGCAGGGAGAATGGAGGAAGAAGGGCTGAAGAGGAGGAGCAACACAACTCTCCTGCCCTCCCGCAACTTCTACCAGGCAGCCGATGAAGATTCCTCCATAGAGCTCAGTACAGGGAGGAGGGAACTGTAAATATTATGCTTGGAGGGGATTCTTTGTAAATCGTTTTTGCGGGGGGGAGGCTCGACTATCTTGTTCCGTTAGGGTATATTCACATGTATTGGTTGAGACGCAGTTTAAAAAAAAATAAAAATTAAAACCGCTTATGAAAAAACACAAGCAGTTTAATCGTGATTTGTTGTGGTTTTATGATACAGTAATTGGCGGCATGTGGTGTTTCATATACGGTTCTTAACCACAGCTCAACTACTACGTGTGAACATACCCTAAGGCTTTCTTCACACATCATTTTTCCGGCATTTGTTAAAATACTACAGGAAGTTTTTTTTGGTTTTCATTTAGTGTCATTTTTGTACAATCTTTTTTTTTTTTTTTTTTAAGTAATATAGAGAAGCCTACGGGAAAAAAACGCCTGAAAAAAAGCAACACCCAGAGAAAGCTGCGTATGGGAAAAAAAAAACACTGTCCACAAAAACATCACAAACAAAAACACATTTTATGTTATACTACGGACTTTAAAGGCTGTCTAAACATCTGAAGGCATTTTTTTATATAAATAAATGTTACATTTCCATTCATTTCCAAGCAACTTTTTAATAGGTTTTTATTGAAAATAAAAAAATCTTATTTTTCAGATACAGCTTCTATGGATTCTGTATACATAGAAGCTGCATCCCGCCATCAGAGCTAAATCCGTCAGGTCCGCAGAACGGACAGGTAAGACCAACGCTGGTCCTGAGTGTCTCTGACAGGCAGGATCCAGCTAATAACCATCACATCTAAAATCATGACCTTCATAATCAGGACCATGATCGACCGATGAAGTGTGTGACCGACAACGTTTCTTACGTGTTCAAGTTCTGCTAATATGAGCTTAAAAAAAGTGCGATCCCAGCATGAAAACATCACCACCAGCCTCTGTCTCTTAAAGACGACTATATTTAAATATGTAAATATTAACACATATGGCCCTGACAGGAGCTCAGTCAGCGCCATATGCGTCAGGTACCGGTGTCATGTCCGTGGCTTCGGGCCGAAAGGGCCACTCTAACCCCGACGGCCGCAGCCATGGGTCTGCGAGCCCTGGCCCCAGTCTACTCCTCAGGAGACGCCAGCGCTCACTTCCACTCACCCCGGCCGGGTCTCGTAGGCTGTGCGCGCACGCTCGTGTCCGCTCTTAATGGGGCAGCGCGCGCACCAGACTTTAATGTTTAAATCATGAATACCTAGACGAGTATAGACCATTGGCATACGCCAAACAATAATGCGTCCACACAAATCATAACGCAAATATCAATACCTATACCAGACTGTGAAGACTACTAGTATATCCAGAAAATGAAACACACATAGCACAAGTCATGTACCATGACAATATAAAATAAACTTTATTGAAATATACATAACACATTGGCCATCAAAATATAAAAACAATATAGCACACAGTTAAAAAGGAGAGTATGGAGGAGCTGCGTAAATAATCCAATATATATGCTACCATACTATAAACATCCTGTGATGTGGTAACAAATGCAGATATCTATAGAAAAGATAATCATATAGATCAAGTATTTGGACAACAGAAGCACATAAATATATTTAGCACCTGACAGAAGAGCACACAATTGTGCATGCATATAAGAGTGTACAGCTAGAGCTACAAGTTGCACCCAAAACAAAGACCATGCTTTATAAATAAAGGATATTGCACAAACCCATGGACTGCATGATAGGAAGCACGCAGGAACACTCCACACTGACCGCCCACGACGCACGTTTCGCCGTCAGCTTTACCCCTTGAGAAAGCTGACGGCGAAATGTGGTCAGGGGCGGTCAGTGTGGAGTGTTCCTGCGTGTGGAGTGTTCCTAAGAGGGGCCCAGCCCCTTGCTTCAACGCCTGAGCGTTGTTTGTCGTTTCCTAGTTTGTCTATGCAAATGGTCTCCCAGTGTTTTCCAGTTCCCAGTGTTTCCTGTATCCCGTGCTATCCTGTTCAAGTGCCGTGATGTGCTGTAGTCGTGCTGTGCTGCATTCCACGCCTGTCCTGCTACACCACGCCTTACGGCTGCAAGCTGCCTAGTCCCAGCCAAGCCTGCATTGCTACTGTCTTAGCTGCCACAGGTACCCTATACGAACTATAGACTTTGACCTGTGCCCTGTTGGCCAACTGCCATATCGCCAAGGCGGTACGGCCCAGTGGGTCCACGAACCCTACGTGACAGTACGCTCAGGCCATAGACCCTGCTGGTCGATCCAAGACCAAGATGACATCACAAGAGATGCGGACGGATATGCTGAACCTCCGGTCTCGACAGGACCAACTCCTCCAGGCCTTGAACATTCTCGCACGTTGGCAGGAAGCACGAGCTGCCGTTCCTCCTACTACACCACCTGGCAGTACTGGTCCTCTGACTACACCTCCTTGCAGTGTTGATCCTCGTTTTTCTTTGCCACTTCCTGACCGCTATGATGGAGACGCAGGTACCTGTCGTGTATTTTTGAACTACTGCCAGATCCACTTCAGCCTGTATTCAAGGACATTTTCGTCTGATGGCGCAAGGGTCGCTTTCATCATCTCTCTCCTCACTGGCAAGGCCCTTGTATGGGCGAATCCTATCTGGGAGAGACAGGGACCAGAGACCCGTGACGTCCAGGGGTTCCTCCGGAAATTTCACACTGTGTTTGAGGAGCCTGGACGAGTCTCCTCTGCAGCTGCTTCATTGCTGAACTTATGCCAAGGAGACATCTCTGTTGGCGAGTACGCCATCCACTTCCGCACCATGGCGGGAGAACTGTTGTGGAACAATGAGGCCCTGGTGGCTACATTCTGGCATGGACGGTCTCCTAAAATTAAAGACGAACTTGCCGCTCGAGACCTGCCGTCTACCCTGGATGACCTCATTCTTCTGGCTGCCTGGATTGATAGAAAGCTCCGAGAACGGCTCCAAGAGGTTCGTCGGGAGGGAGATCTTCCTAGTCTGGTCCCTACCTTTCAGCAACCCCTGTCGTCCTCAGATGCCGATCCTCCTAAGGAGTCTGTGAGGATGGACCAATGTAAGCTGTCTACCCAGGAGAGACAACGCAGACACACTTCAGGACTCTGTCTTTATTGAGGCCATGTTGTGCGTCTGTGTCCCCAAAAGCCCCAAAGCCTAGGTTTGGTAGGAAAGACAACCTTGGGCAAAGAAGAACTCCCGTCTAAGTTGTCCATACCCGTGACCATAGTGTCCGATGAGAAAACGGGCCCAGGAGGCTCGCCGTGACTGAAAGTACCTTAAACTGGCACCCAAGTTCCAGCGACCCCTACTGCCCTCTTCTGTTGTCCCGCTAGAGGAACCCATGCAAGTGGACCGACTCAAATTATCCGTCCAGGAAAAACTGCGTAGTCGTACTTCTGGTTTGTGTTTGTATTGCAACCTCGAAGGCCATTCTGTGCGTCAATGTCCGCAAAAGCCGGGAAAATGCAGCGCCTAGGGTTGGTTGGAGAGACAACCCTAGGTGGAGCTACGCCAACAGCTAAATCCTCTCCCACTCTATACATTCCAGTGACCATTGTTTCCAGTGAAAAAAATCACATAACTTGTAATGACGGGGTAGGGAGACAGACAGGTGAGCCCTAATCTACCCGCCACTCAGTCCCTGCCTACTTGCACGGCCCGTCCTAGGCGACGGCGTACAATTGGGTGACGGTCCCTACGCTCAATATGTGTACGACAGACAAACAGAAAAGGGTACACAGAAGATAAGGGAAATGGGGAAGTTGCCCACGGCAACACCGTGAGCAACAGGAGTAGTGAACGAGCCGAGTCAAACCAGGAGTGTACGAGGTACCAAATGCAGAGCAGGAGCGTAGTCAGTAAAGCCAGGGTCAAAATGAAGCAAGGTCAATAATAATAGCAGGAGCAGCAGAGCCTCGATACAGGAAAGACTCACAGGCAAAGACAAGCAGGAAATGAAGGTATAAATAAGCCGAGGGCGGGAGCTAGAACCGTCTGGCCAGGCTGTGATAGGTTCTCCCACTCCTGAGCCTACCAGCCTAAGTGGTAGTAGATCGAGTCACTCTATCAGACCTAGGAGCAGGTGCAGACTGATTCACCACGGGCGTCGACACAGAAGATGTGTCTGGCAGATCCTTTACATAACATCTCTGCTTATCTGCGTTCCATAGCCACTGCAAACTGTATTCAGCAGGATCTAGTAGATAGTGTGCAATTGCCCACGGTTCCCCTAGAGACCCCTGGCAGTCGCCTCTGTCAATGGACAATCTCTGCCCGATCCTATATAGTTTATGACAAAACCGCTTAGACTTCAAGTCAGCATCTTCAATGCCGAACAGATTGTCTTTTTCGTCCTGCCTATAGCTGTCAATCCTATTTTGCTGGGAGTGCCTTGGCTTCGTTTATGTGCTCCGGTTCTTGACTGGAAGTCCAGAGAGGTCCTCCAATGGGGCCCCAAGTGACTCCACTGCTGCCTACCACAGGTTTGTTTAATCCAGTCTCCTCTGCCTCAGTCGCTCTCTGGACTACCCACACACTATGCCGGCTTTGTGGATGTCTTAGGCTGGGTTCACACGAGCACATTAACGTCCGTAATGGACGGACGTATTTCGGCCGGAAGTCCCGGACCGAACTCAGTGCAGGGAGCCGGGCTCCTAGCATCGTAGTTATGTGCGACGCTAGGAGTCCCTGCCTCTCCGTGGAACTACTGTCCCGTACTGAAAACATGATTACAGTACGGGACAGTTGTCCTGCAGAGAGGCAGGGACTCCTAGCATCGTACATAACTATGATGCTAGGAGCCCGGCTCCCTGCACTGAGTTCGGTCCGGGACTTCCGGCCGAAATACGTCCGTCCATTACGGACGTTAATGTGCTCGTGTGAACCCAGCCTTAAGTAAAAAGGAAGCAGAGGTCCTTCCTCATCGGCCCCACGATTGCCCTATAAAACTGCTCCCAGACGCCTCCTCTCATTGTGGACAGGTATATCCTCTCACCTTGCCGGAAATCCAGGCCATGTTGGCCTATGTCAAGGAGAACCTTGAGAGGGGGTTCATTCGGAAGTTTTCCTCTCCGGCCGGAGCCGGGTTCTTTTTCGTGAAAAAAAAAGATGGATCTCTTCGACCCTGTATCGATACCGTGGTCCTAACCAAATCAAGTTGGCCTTGGAGGAATGGAGACATTTGCTGGAGAGCGCCATACATCCTATTGTCCTCTTTACGGACCACAAGAATCTTACCTAACTCCAGTTTGCTCAACGATTAAATCCACATCAAACCAGGTGGTCGCTGTTCTTCGCCCGATTCCAGTTTGTGCCTCACTTCTGTCCCGCTGACAAGAATGTGAGGGCTGATGCTCTGTCTCAGTCGTTTGAGACGGAGGACTCTGAAGAGACTCCTCAATACAATATAGATCCTTCCAGAGTTATTTCCGTCAATCCTCTTCAAATTATAGACATTCCCCCTGGAAAGACCTTTGTTCGTCTTACAGACAGGAAAAAGATTATCCGCTGGGGACATAGTTCCAAACTAGCTGGGCACTCTGGCGTCAGTAAAACTTGGGACCTAATTGCATGCCAATACTGGTGGCCCACTCTGCCTAAGGATATTGCGGATTTTGTCTCCTGTACTATCTGTGCCTCTAATAAATCTGCTCATTCCAGAACTGCTGGTCTGCTCCAACCCCTGCCTGTGCCCGATGCCCCCTGGCAAAATTTTGCATTGGACTTTATTACTGACTTTCCTCCTTCGGCTGGATGCACTAATGTATGGAGGTGGTAGACCATTTTTCCAAGATGGCAAATTTCATCCCACTAAATGGTCTTTCCACAGCTCGTCGTCAAGTTAATCTCTTCCTAGAACATATCTTCCGTCTGCACGGATTGCCTCTCAATATTGTGTCTGATCGGGGGGGTACAATTCTCTTCGAAATTCTGGAGAGCCTCTGTAAACTCCTTGATGTAAAATTGGACTTTTCCACTGCCTATCTTCCCCAGTCTAACGGCCAACATGAGAGAATTAACCAAATATTGGAGAATTACCTTCATCATTTCATTTCTGTTCAGCATGACAACTGCGTGTAGCTTCTTCCTTGGGCCGAGTTCTACTACAACAACCACACAAGTGAATCTACTGCCTCTACTCCATTCTTCATTGTTTACAGCCAATATCCACGTGTTCCTCTTCCAGTTCCTGCTACGTCTTAAGTACCCGCAGCTAACTCTGTATTTGGACACTTTCTTCACACCTGGCAGCAGACCAGGTCCTCTATACTATGGGCGGTCTACCGCATGAAGAGGAATGCTGACAGGAGTAGAGAACCTTCTCAGTTTCCCCCTGGAACCAAAGTCCGGTTATCTTCTAAAAGTATCCGCTTAAAAATTCCTTCTTACAAACTTGCTCCCAGGTTCCTCGGACCTTTTGAAGTCTTGCAACAAATAAACCCTGTGTCCAATAAACTACGGCTGCCTCCTACCCTCAGAATCCCCAACTCATTGCATGTATCCTTCCTGAAAACCGTGGTTCTGAACTGCTACAGAATGTCTCCTCATTCTGCAGTTGCTCCCAGCGGTTCTTCTGACATCTTTGAGGTGAAAGAGATTCTGGACTACAAGAGGGTAGCAGGAAAGACATTCAATCTGGTGGACTGGAAAGGGTTTGGTCCTGAGGAGAGGTCCTGGGAGCCAGAGAACAACAATGCCCCAGCCCCCATCCAAAAGATCCTTTTATGCTCTGCACCTAAGAAGGGGCATAAGGGGGAGGTACTGTTATGACCACGGTCGCTGACTTACCGGTAGCCACGACCGCAGGACTGTATCTTCATGTCGGCACACACAGCTGCAGTGCTCTCCTGTGTCCTGTAGGGTGCGCGCGCTCACTCCCGGTCTTAAAGTGCCAGCATGCGCAGCGGTCTAAAGTTTCCCAATCAACCCTGTAACACCCTGAACTTTGAAAAGGGCACTGTTCTTCCTCTCCTTGCCTGTGTGTTGTCTGTATTTTTGTCTTCGTCTATGCAAATGTAACCTTAGTTGTATCCTGCTCCCAGTGTTCCCGTATCCTGATGCTGTATTTGTTCCTGAGCCTCAGCCTATTGTGGGAGTCGTGTGTGCCTCATCTGCCATGTCTGGTGTTATCCGCCACATTCAGTGTCATTTGCTACACCAAGCATCATCTGTGCCTGCTTCACCACGTGTCTACTACTCCGAGTAGCTGCCTGATCTACCCAGGTACCCATATCCGAGAGACTGTTGTTTGGCCAGATGCTTCTCCGTTACGGCGGAGCTGTCTAGTAAGTCCACATACCCCACAGCCGTGAGCATTGCGGCTCTCAGAATATGACGACACTAAACAATTTTTTTTCTTAAATTTAGTTTTCAAAAGAATAGTAAAACTATATAAATTTGGTATCACCATAATCGTATTACCTACCGTAAAAACCAAACCCAAAAAACAATGGCGGAATCGCTGGTTTTTGCCCATTTCATCCCAAAATGTTATTTTTTTTTCAGTTTCCCAGTACATTATATGGTGCAATAAATGGTGCCACGAAAAACTACAACTTGCCCTGCAAAAACAAGTTCTAATACGGCTATGTGGATAGAATAATTAAAAAGTTGTGACTTTTGAAAGAGGATGAAAAATCGAAAATGAAAAATTGCCTACGTTTCCAAGGGGTTAATGAGATATGTATTGTGTCAGTAAAGAGTTACTGGAGAATATAATGTCAGTAAACATAGAATGGACATGTGCTTTACAGATAACCTGTCAATACATCAAAAACATTGTTCCTGAGAATACCACAAATTTTTACGGAGACGGCATTCAGCACTCCACTCCCTCAGACCGGGGCAGGCCAACACTCCACCAAACTTAGTCAATCAAGTCTCAAAGCCATCCAATTGTTGGGGTTGTTGAGGTAAAAGGAACACTCTGATTGGTCTGTTAACAGTCCACGTCCGGACTGCCCATCTGGTGTCTTCTGTAAGCCACTATCCTCTTCCTCCCTGACAGCTGTCTTTTTCTTCGAGCTGGGCAGGGTACACTACATTTCCTACTACATTGACAATAGTAGGCTGTGTAGTGAATCGAGTGCACTGTGCAGTGGCAGGCGGCCCAGAATCCTCCCTCCTTGAGTAGCCCGGCCCCGCCTCCTCATCGCCACCATGTGGTGGGAGGGACCAATCATTCCTGCTCTGCGTGAGAATAAATCCTCGCTACTGCTGCTGCCGCCTGCCCGCATCCTTCAACCTGAGTGACAGAACGATCAACTCACAGAAGGTTCTGAAAGGTGACCACCATTATAAAGGCAGTTTATTGATATTTGAAAGCCACAAACACAGAATGCATATTATACATACATATACAGTGAAACATAAATTGACCACTTGCTATCATGACATTAACATTAGTAAGAGCGAAGCAATATTGCCTTAAAAAAAAATAAAAAATACTACAAAATATCTTTAAAAAATAAAAAAATAAGCATGAAGCCAGATCAGTAATTCGCCAGTAGCATGGATACCGCAATTCTAACTAATAAAAACTATTCTTTGGATTAATTACAACTATAACAGCTTTTAACCATATTGCAGAGAAACCGTGTTCAACTAAAAACTTCACATTGGGTGCTGCTATACGCCACATCCAACACCCAAAAGAGTTGACTGCAGGCTTACTCCTCAGATTAGGGGTGTGTTCACACCAGCATCGGGCTTCCGTTCATCGGTTCCGTTCGACCTTTCCGTCAAAGGACCTGATGAACGGAAAGCCAAACCGAAACCATGGCTTCTGTTTGCAGTTGGTTTTTGTTTGTTTCCGTTCCGTAAAGTCTGCATATTTTTTGCGGAAATAATAGCGTAGTCGACTACGCTGTTTCCACGAAAAAAAACTAAAAAGTTACGGGACCGCAAACAAGTGTAAACCAACTACAACTGAAGTGTCACGTTGGGTGCGTGGACCCACTGGGCCGTACCGCCTTAACGGTATGGCAGCTGGCCAAGGGGACACAGGTCAAAGTCTATAGTTCAGATAGGTGCGCGCGCACCCTACGGGACACAGCAGAGTGAGGCGGAAGTGAGCGCTGGCGCCTCCTGAGGAGATGGGGGCCAGCGCTAACTGATCCATGGCTGCGGCCGTCAGGAGGTAAGTAAACATGGCGGCCCACGGCCATTACAGCTATGGTTTACGTTTGGTTTTCCATTCATCGGTCTCTCCGACAGAAAGGTCTAACGGAACCGATAAACGTAAGCCCAACACTGATGTGAACAGGCCCTAATGAACTGGTTTACCCTTGTGGGCCCCCCCTTTCTTGTTTGATTAAGGCCTCAATCATACACTGCAAATTTCGTTAGTATTTCGCATCAATATTTTGAAGCCGCAATCACAAGTGGAAGCAAAGAAGAGAAGCAGAAATCTTTTTATATTTTCCCTATGTTTAGGATCCAGTCCTGGTTTTGGCTTACAACTACGGATACAAAAAACTGAACAAATCTGCAATGTGTGAATGAGGCCTAATACAATGACAGGGAACTGATACTAGCAGTGCTACTGCTTAAAAAGTCTTTAAAGCTCTCCTTTGTTCTGAGCCAGTGTGGACCTCACATAATGTAGGAGAGAAAGGGTAACTTGGAACGATTCGTAATTTAACACAAAGAATCAGATGTCTTGATAGGTTTGATCCACAGGTGAATCATTTTCCACGCACTGAACATTATATAAAGCTTCTTCTTTAACGGAATTCTCTGCTGGTAAACAAAAGCTGATTTCCGGATAAAACGTTTCACTTTCTGAATATGAAAATGATCCCGGCCCTGTGTGAGTCATCTGATGTTTAACAAGAGAAGATTTCTGGGTAAAACATTTCCCACATTCTGAACATGAAAATGGCTTCTCCCCCCTGTGAATTTTCAGATGTTCAGCAAGAGATGATTTCTGGGTAAAACATTTCCTACATTCTGTACACGTATATGGTTTCTCCCCTGTGTGAACTCTGTGATGTACAACAAGATCTGATTTCTGGGCAAAACATTTGCCACAATCCAAACACGGATATGGCCTCTCCCCTGTGTGTGTTTTCTGATGGTCAGCCAAAACTGATTTTCGGGTAAAACATTTCCCACATTCCAAACATGAAAATGGTTTCTCCCCTGTGTGACATTTCTGATGTCCAACAAGAGAGGACTTCTGGGTAAAACATTTCCCACATACCAAACATACGAATGGCCTCTCCCCGGTGTGAGTCCTTTGATGTTTAAGAAGATCTGATTTCTGGGTGAAACATTTCCCGCATTCCATACATGGATTCTCCCCTGTGTGGAGTCGTTGATGTTGAACGAGACCCGATTTACGTGAGAAACATTTCCCACAATCAAAACATGAAAATGGCTTTTCCCCTGTGTGGGTTTTCTGATGGTCAACAAGATTTGATTTCTGAGTGAAACATTTCCCGCACTCCACACATGTATATGGTCTCTTTCCTGTATGCGTTTTCTGATGTTCAAAAAGAACAGATTTCCAAGTAAAACATTTTCCACATTCTGAACATGAAAATGGCTTCTCTCCCGAGTGCCCTCTCTGATGTTCAACAAGAATCGATTTCTGTGTAAAACATTTCCCGCATTCTGCACACGAAAATGGCCTCTCGTCTGTATGAATTCTCTGATGTTTGATGAGACCTGATTTCTGGGTAAAACCTTTTCCACATTGCGAACATGAATATGGCCTCTTATCTAAGTGTATTAGCCGATGTTTAATAAGACTTGATTTACTTTTAAAATATTTCCCACATTGAGAACACGGGAACTTTTTGTCCCCTTTTTGACTTGCACTTTGTTTAGCCACCTGTGATTGATCTGATGAAGTTCCTTCATAACTGCAGGGATCAGATGACGGATTCCTGCGGTCACGGACTGGGGGTAGATTTGGGGTGATGCAGTGTTCTTTAGAAGTGTTCTGTGTGATATTCTTACCTTCAACTTTACAATCTGATGAAAAAAAAAAGATTGTTTTTAGTAAATTTATCTGCCGAGACTTAAAGCAAATGTTAATAGTGCTGCTATTTCATACCACAGTACAGCATATATTTTGTAAAAATCCTAATATAAAAAATTTGAGTACAAAATAAATGTACTTGAATGATATTAAGAAATTAAAGGGGTCATCCTATGAATCATTGTGAGACCAAAAGTTCTGAAATACTGTTTATAGCTTTTTTTAAAGTAAAGTGTTGCTAGCATATAAAATGTAGGCTCTTTGTATTTATTTATTGGGAAACGCAGCACCATGGGTATTGGCCCTTGCCACTCGGAGGCTAAAACTAGGTAGGAAATGTTTTGGATCCTCACAGTCATGTCATTCCCTTCCCACGGACACTGGCTAAATCAGTTAGTACAGCTCCAATAGGAGAAGCTACAAAACCTACAACATTCCACAGTTCCGGTAAAAAAACAACAACCTAAGAGCCAGAACAACAGGTACCGAGCCTTAAACAAACCAAAAAGAGGGCGGGATCTGTGTCCCCCAATGAATACAAAAAGGAAAAGATTTTACGATAAGTAACAAAAGTCCTATTTTGTCGTTTATATCATTGGGGTACCATTGGGACAGAGCACCATGGGACATCCTAAAGCAGGAAAGAAATGAAGGTGAAAAGTGCAGATATGCGACTTGCCTAACTCACCTTGCGACCAAGACTGGCATCAGAGAAGACCAAAGACTGAATCTGGTAAAATTTGGTGTAGGTGAGCAACTGAAGCTTCATGCCTGACCATCCAGGAAGCACCAACAGCCCTAGTAGAATGGGCAGTGACCCGAAGGAGGGAAACTTTACCCTTGGACCAAGAGGTTTCTGAAATCAAAGACTGGATCCAGCACGCAATGGTGGCCTTGGATGCTGCCAATTCTTTGCATGATCCTAAAGCTTGTAAATCCAGCAGTTGTTGGGAAGAAAGAATTTCTGTTTCATATATATATATCTTTTAAAAAATGTCCAGGAACAAAGGTGCAAAGTTTCCTTACACTTTTTGAACCCTAAGGTCCTTGGACACTGCATGGCCCATTTGAAGCAACAAAAAGAGAACTGGAGTGCTGAAACGACTCCATCGTAGACAAATAGACGCGGACTGTTTTCACCATGTCAAGGCAATGCCGAACCTGTTCCCTTGGATGAGATGGGGAAGGGCAGAAAGAAGGGAGAACATTCTCTTTCATTGATATGAAAAGCAGAGAAGATATTCAGAAGGAAGAATAGGACATGCCGGAAAACCACCTTAACCCTATAAACGACCAAAAAGGGAGGCTTGAAAAACAGGGAAGACAGTTCCGAAACCCCTCTAAGGGAAGTGATGACCACCAGGAAGGTAACCTCCCAGGAAAAGAGACGAAGCCAAACATCCCTCAAAGGTTCCAACCTGAAGAGTCACCAGGACAAAATTGATATTACAAGGCTCAGGTAAATGGAGGGACAGCATGAGCTGCCCCTTGCAGGTAAGTCTTTATTCGAGAATAAAGGGCCAAAGCTGCTGAAACAGTATAGATAGAGAAGAAACTTACCCATAAGGGAAGACAATCCAAGTCCTAGCTCAAGGCCTGATTGGAGAAAAAACAGGTTTCTAGACGTGGAACATAACATCGAATGGAAACTATCCCATTCCCACCAGGAGAAATAAGCCTTCCACGTACGGTGGTACACCTTGACTGATTGAGGTGTCCTGACCTTCAATATGGTCTGCATCATAGGCTCAGAGAGACCCCGAGCCCTCAAAACATTGACTTTAACATCCACGCCATAAAACACATCTCATCTAAAGTGGGGTACAATAGCGGACTTTTGAAAAGGAGGTCGGGTCGAGTTGAAAGACATCAAGGTGGGTCCGCGAGCAGGTTGACTAGGTCTCAGCCTACCAGGCTTGTACAGCGCCCGCCAGGATTGGAGGAACGCCTTTCTGCTTGAGGCTCTTGAGCACTCCGGGCAAGAGCGGAAGATATACAGGAAGGATAACTCGTCCCACATAGTGATGAGGCCACCTTGGTGGTTCAGATAGACAACCACTGTGAAGCTGTCTGTCTGGATCCTGCCCGGATGACTCTGGAGGAGAGTGCATTTGGAGAGGGCCATGAAGATTGTCCACCAGACCAAGTGTCCGGTACCATGTAGAGGAGAAAAACTGCTTCCTGCCCTGACAGACTGTGGTCTATTGAGATAACAAACCCCTGGAGGGAAAGTAAAGGCTCTCCCAGTGGAATGGCCCGTGAAGTCTCCCAACAGCACATCTCCTGACAATCCCGAGAGGGTAGGAAAATTAATTTGTCCAGAGAAGTCTAAGACTTGTCTGCTCCCTGGAAGGGTCTGAAGTGGAATTGCACGTATGCAGTTCTGGGCTGCAGTTCATAGAAAGGATGCCCTGGAGTTGGAAGAAATACAAAGAAGAGCTACGAAGCTAATAAGGGGCATGGAGAATTTAAGTTATGAGGAAAGATTAAGAGAACTAAACCTATTTAGCCTTGAGAAAAGACGACTAAGCGGGGAAATGATTAACTTATATAAATATATGAATGGCACATACAAAAAATATGGTGAAATCCTGTTCCATGTAAAACCCCCTCAAAAAACAAGGGGGCGCTCCCTCCGTCTGGAGAAAAAAAGGTTCAACCTGCGGAGGCGACAAGTCTTCTTTACTGTAAGAACTGTGAATCTATGGAATAGTCACCGCAGGAGCCGTCACAGCAGGGACAGGAGATGCTGCAAAAAAAGGCAAAGATCATTTCCTAGAATAATTTTGTTTTAGCTCCTATGTGTAGAAATGTTTTACTTCCCCTTTCCCATCCCTTGGTTGAACTTGATGGACATGTGTCTTTTTTCAACCGTACAAACTATGTAACTATGAACTGCCGCGAACGTCAATAGCCGAGCACCAGCATGCAGAAGCAGATGGAAGAGGCAAACTCCTGCCTGAACTGTCTTTATCGTGCTTTCTGGGAAATGGACTCTTGCAGATCTGGTGTTGAAGATTAATAACCAGAAACTCTATGTTCTGAGATGGGACCCGGGAGGATTTCTCCTCGATGATCCAGCCACACCTTTCCAACATGTCCAGAGCGAAGTAAAGACTTAAGATTGTCCTGTCTGGTAGAGTTGGTCCTTCACCAGATCGCCCAAGTAAGCCATGACAGCGACTCCCCTGGCGCGGAGAAGCGAAATGAGAGTCACCAGGAACTTGATGTAGACCCTTGGCAAGCCCGAAGGGGAGGACAAGAAATTGGAGCCATGTCTGCTGAAAAGAAAGCAGTTGTCTCCCCTCTTGTGGCGACTATCCGAGTGAGAGGACATCTTCAGACTGATGTTTTTGCAGACGAGGACTTCTGGGCTTAGGGCGGTATTGTCAAGCATGTCTGGGTTTCAAAGATGGGCGTCTTGCCTCTGAGAAGAAAAGAACCTTTGGGAGAAGGAGTTGGGAAAGGAAAAAAAACCCTGAGAACAGTGAGCAGGCTGCGAATGGCGGGAGCGGTCTGAGGAAGAAGAGAACTCCTACCGCTAGTAGCCTCAAAAATATTAATATTTTTCTAAAAAGTCTGCCACCAAAAAGGGAAGGCCAGCAATCAAATCAGCTGAAGCACAGGCATTGAAGAGGCAGGATTCAAGGGAAGCCTCAAAAAGGAACTTTGAATCTTGAATTACCTGAGATGCAAGGTTAGCCACGCTTGCTGCGGTGCACCTTCCGATATGCCGCAGTGCAGCGGTTTACTCCAAACCGAACAAGCCTCACTCACCCAGGCAGATGCAAAGGCTGGGTGCAGAGCAGAACCTGCAGCCACAAATGCAGATTTGGTCTGGAAATCCGGCTCCTTGTCAAGAGGGTCAGTGAGTGATGCCGATCTCGGAGTGGAAGTGCATTTGAAAAAGTCAGGGGAATGTCAGTATGCTTCAATTCTTTGCATAAAATCTCCTCAAACTCGCTACGGTCTGAAGCAGTTCTGATGGATGTCGCTGGCGCAGCAATGGTGCATAGGGTACATCGAAGAATCACACACTAAAGACCGCCCTAGGATCCGCCCCATCCGCCGCCAGAACCAGTGGTCGGTAGCAGATGCTGACCACCCTGGTGCTCTCCTTAAAAGAAGGAAGTTACGGACTAGTCCTTCAGAATAGATAGACCTCACCGGCGGCTACCAGGACAAAGTATTGGGTCTCCCGAGGGAAACTATCCTGCCCCAGAATAGTAGGCCCACAGGGGGAGGGCCACGGGGAACCTGAGTAAAGGCATCGATGACGCCCTGGGCTCCCTTTAGCAGAAGGAAGTTTTAGCCTAGTCCTTCTGAAAAGCCTGGGGAAAAAATTAGAGAGGCAAAAAAAACGCTAGGTAAGCGAATCTGTCCCAAAGTAGTAGGCCTGTGGGGGTAGGAGAGTTTCATGTCTTACCCTCCAGCTTTTTCAAGGTGTACACAGGGTCACTTCTTCAGTAACCTCGCACATAGTGGGGTTACTGGCAATCCGCCTGCGGATGCGGTGAAGAAAATTCAGTGCAGAGTGCTGCCTGGTTTCTCGGCACCAGCAGGATGATGTAGTTAGGCTGGTGACCAGGCTGACAACTCACCTGCAGCTAAGGACAGAAAAATGAATAAAAACATAGCACCAGACCTGATTATCAAGTCATGTCTGCCTCCTACGGACAAACGGCTAAAACTGATTTAGCCAGTATCTGTGGGAAGGGAATGGCCTGCCTGGGAGCGAAGCCAATACTTTTCCTACCTAGTGTCAGCCTCCTAGTGGCAAGTGCCTATACCCATGGTGCTGTGTCCCCCAATGTTATAAACGAGAATTAGTCTCTTTATAATTTTTTTCTTCCATTTGTCCCCCTTGGTGGTGCTGCTGCTAATCTGTGCTTCTTGAGGAGGGGGCTCTGAGCAGCATTAGAATCCTTCCCCCTCTAGCAGATAACAATATAGTTCCTTCTTACTTCTCCTGAAGAAGGAGTCTTCTCAGCTATCCTGTCATGATACTGCATAGGATCAGCTCCTTCCCTGACAAGCAGGCAAGAAAGCGATTTCTATTGACTATTCTGCAGTGAACAGAGGAACAGTATGCAGAGACCTGGCTGTGGGGAGAGTGACTGAGGATGTGTGTCCACCAGAACTCAGCACAGTAGGGGGAACATGCACATTGCTATACACTTTGAACACCAGGTGGTGCCATACTATGTAAGTAAATGTCATAACCCTTCACTGTATCAGGTTCTGGAAGAAAGCAGCCATGTTTTTCTTATGCTGAACAACCACTTTAATGTTTATAATCTTTTCTCAAGCTTAACCCTTTCCCGACATTTGACGTATCCATACGCCAAAGTCGGGTAGGGGAAGTATGGAACGGGCTCAAGGAGTGAACCCGCTCCATACAATGCCGGTGTCGGCTGTTTGTTACAGCCGATACTTCAGAGTAACGAGCGCGATCCCGCTAGTTTAACTCGTTAAATGCTGCGGTCAATAGTGACCGCAGCATTTAAATCGTTAGAAAGAGGGGGGGACCCCCTCTAACCGCTCATCGTGCCCCCCGCAACGCAATCGTGGGGGTGGGTGATCGTTGCTATGGCTGCCTAGGGGCCTAATGAAGGTCCCCAGGTCCGCCATCTTTATACACCTATTAAGCGCTGCCTCCGGCCTATCAGAATCACGATATACTGCAATACATTAGTATTAGGATCGCTGGTTGAAGTCCTTTAGCGGGACTAATAAAAAAAGTAAAAATGAGTTAAATAAAGTTGTTTTTTTGTGTAACATTTTTTTTTTAATTAAACGTTAAAAAAAAAACCTTTTCCCATTTTCCCCCTAGAGCATAGTAAGAAAATAAATAAATAAACATAATTGGTATAGCCGCGTCCGTAAAGGTCTGAACTATTACAATATATCATTATTTAACCCGCACGGTGAACGCCGTAAAAAAAATAAATATTGTAAACGCCAGAATGTCTATTTTTTGGTCACCTCATCTCCCACAAAAAATGAAATAAAAAGTGATCAAACCGTCGCATGTACCCCAAAATGGTATTATTAAAAACTACAGCTTATCCCGCAAAAAATAAGCCCTCATACCACTTAATCAACGGAAAAATAAAAAACTTATGGCTCTCGGAATTTGGCAACGCAAAATACATTTTCTTTTTTACACTTAGGTTTTTACTTGTAAAAGTAGTAAAATATAGAAAAAACTATATATATTTGGTATCGCCGCAATCGTATTGACCCGCAGAATAAAGTTAACAGGTCGTTTTAATTGCACAGTGAATTCCGTAAAAACGGCGCGCAAAAAACCATGGCGGAATCGCTGTTTTTTTCATTTTCTACCCCACAAATTATTTTTTTCCCGTTTCCTAGTACATTATACGACAACATAAATGGTGCTACGAAAAACTACAACTCGTCCCGCAAAAATCAAGCCCTCATAGGACTATATCAATGGAAAAATAAAGACGTTATGGCTTTTGTTTTGGTGGGGAGGAAAAAACGAAAATAAAAATCTGAAAAAGGGCTGCGGCGGGAAGGGGTTAAAGAATGTTTACTGCTTTTCTTTGTGCAGCTTCTGTGTATGAGAGTACATAGAAGCTGCAGAAAGGCATTCTGAACCGAATCCGTCAGCGAGCTGCACTAACGGCTCCTGTGTGTTTTTTCTAAACTCTGTTTCGATCAAGTCAAAGTGGATCCACTTTGACTTGATCGGAGCGACACTTAAAAAAACGGTGAGGGGCCGCAGTTAGCCGAGCCATCAGATATAAATATATAAAAAAACTCTTCAAAACTCAGTGGTTATTACTCACCTGGGCTAATTTCTACAGGAATCTCCTCCTCCTTACACTGCACATCACCCATCCCATACGACTCCTCTTCTTCATCATCCATAACTTCCACTTTAATATCAATCAGATCTTCAACCTGATTAAACATTTGATCAGATACAATTCAAATCAGACAAAAAAATGGAAAAGCAAATGTTTTAAACCAAAAAGATTCAGAATCATTAGCCTCTTTAAAGGGGGTCGCCGCTTTGGACAATCAAAACTCGTTAGAAAGGTCCCTTGACAATAAGCAGATCACAAAGTGTCCCTCTTGCTGGGACCTCCAGCGATCAGCTGTGATCTGTGGGGAAACCTGTCAGTAAGTGTTCAATTTCTCTGCACCGCCACCACAGGGCAAACTAAGTATTACACAGTGCCCATTCATATTAATGTCTTGTCTGGGTAATGCAGGACAGGACAGGTCATCCAGAGAGAGAGACGCTCTTTGTAACCGCTCTACACTGGCTTAAAATATCCTAAGATTTATTTATTTTTTTACCTTATGTATATTTTAAGTTGTTGAAGCTGTATGATCTATATCCAGTCCATCTTCTCTGTATGTATTAAACTAATGTAAAGATAATAAACTTAAAGGGGTAGTCTTGTTTAGAAAACCCATATATAAATATTTATGGGCACTTATGTATAACAGAGGGGAGTCCCTCATTGGTCACCTCCATTGATTAGCAGCTACAAAGACCATCTCTCTCTCTTCTGGAGAACCGGGCACGTCCATGCATCACTTGGCAGAACATTGATTTCAATGGGTTTCAAGTAATAATTCATTTCCCCTGTGGGGGTGCTGCAGGGAAAGTAACACTTCCTGGTGGCACTGCAGATTACGGCTGATTGCTTTACACAGATTATTTTTTCCGGACCCTAAAGTGGACAACCCCTTTAATGAGCAAGAGGCTCCTCTACAGATCGCATAGGACATTTGGTGAAACCTCATCTCCATCTACCTGATAGTCATCTGGACAATCCTGGGAAGACGGAGGACTGGAACATCTCTCTGGTGTAGTACTCGTACTGGATCCATCTGTAAGGAACACACACAGTGACTGAACACCTTGTCTATATGTGATGATCAGACGATGTGACAGTAAAATCTGACATTTACGTCTCCTCTTACCCGGTGATGCGAGAGGCTGATGGTTCTTCGTCGTGACGTCTTTGTACAGATCGGCATGTCCTTCTACATACTTCCACTTCTCCACGGAGAAATAATCGGTGACATCCTGGCACACAATGATACAGTCATAATCCAGACATCTCTGCTGGTGTTACTGTATATTGTCCCAGCATGCCCAGCAGCGCTCACCTCTCCAGTCAGCAGATCAATGATCTTGTTGGTGAGGTCCAGGATCTTCTGCTTATTTTTTCGCTCATGTATCAGTGAATAAGATGGAGGCTCCGTGATGGGGGTCTGGGTCTTGCCCCATTCTCTTGATGTATGGGGACGGTTGATGGGGGTCACGCAGTCACGAGACGTCTTCTTCACTACTATACATTCCTGTGTATGGTAAGAGACGACGTCACTATAGAGCGAGGCTGGACGAAACGTCAACGTTAGACATCCCTGGCTGCTACTTTCTTTTTAACCATGGAACATTTCCATCCCAGGGGAGGGTGGTTGTATGGAGCAGCTCACGGGTTGAGCCCTCTCTATACGCTGCGGCTGTCGGCTGTATATTACAGCTGACGGCCCGCTCTAACAGCCGGGATCGGCGATAACTCCAGTGGCAAGGCTTAAAGGGGTTATGTGGGATCCAAAAATTATTAGCAGAGCAGTCACTGCAGTATGTGACTGCACTCGCTAATATACATTCCGGGGACCGGCAGTCTAGTTGCACAGTCGTCTTTGATGACGATACGACTCTTCATCATGTGACCGGCCCCGCTGTAATCTATGTACAAGCAGGAGCAGTAGTAGTACATAGAGTACAGCGGGACCGATCACATGACGAATAGTCGTATCGTCATCAAAGACGACCGTGCAACTAGACGTTCGATCCCCCGGCAGCACTATAAAAATCTATGAAAATCCGGAATATATATCAGCGGGTGTGCTCACATACTGCTAACAATTTTTGGTCCCCACATAACCCCTTTAATAGGAGCCGTTAAAAAAATTATTTTATATATATATTTATATTAAAACTTTGAAAACGTTCTATTTCCCCCCCCAAAAGCAATGTAAAAAACTACTAATAATAAACATCATTGTGATCACCACCTCCCCAAAAAGTCCTAAATATTACAATATAAAATTAATTAATGTGCACGGCGAATGATGTAAAAAAAATAGAAACACCAGAATTGCTGTTTTCTCGTCTCCCACAAAATTTTTTTTATTAAAAAGTGATCAAAACGTCTTATGTACTCCAAAATGGTAACAGTAAGTACTACAGCTCGCCCCGCGAAAATACTAACAATTGGTTCTCACACCGCTCCATCAACGGAAAAATAAAAAAGTTCCGGACATGAACAAAAAGTTTCGATTTTGTAACAGCAGTAAAATATAAAAATAACTATAAATTTGGTGTCACCGTAATCGAATTGAACAACAGAATAAAGTTAACATGTTGTTTTTACCGCAGGGTGAACCCCAAAAACTATGGGGGCATTGCTGTTTTCTTTCCACTCCACAAAATAATTTTTCCGTTTCCCGCTACATTACATGGAACATAACACGGTGCCATTAAAAACTACAACCAGCAAAAAAAAAAAAGCCCCCATTTCGCCACATCAACAGAAAAATAAAAAAACTTTGGCTCTTGGAAGACGAGGAAGGAAAGACGAAAATGAAAACACGAAAAATGGCCTGATCATTAAAGGGTTAAGGTGCATAAATCGCTTCTCGATCAGGTGGTGTGGACCTGAAGTGTCGTCATTACATAGTTACATAGTTACATAGTTAGTTCGGCTGAAAAAAGACACATGTCCATCAAGTTCAACCAAGGGAAGGGAAAAGGGAAGGAAAAATTTCTACACATAGGAGCTAATACTTTTTTGTTCTAGGAAATTATCTAACCCTTTTTTGCAGCATCTACTGTCCCTGCTGTGACGGCTCCTGCGGTGTCTGCTGTGACGGCTCCTGCGGTGTCTACTGTCCCTGCTGTGACGGCTCCTGCGGTGTCTACTGTCCCTGCTGTGACGGCTCCTGCGGTGACTATTCCATAAATTCACCGTTCTCACAGTAAAGAAGCCTTGTCGCCTCTGCAGGGTGAACCTTTCTTTCTCCAGACGGAGGGAGTGCCCCCTTGTTTTTTGAGGGGGTTTTACAAGGAACAGGATTTCACCATATTTTTTGTATGTGCCACTCATATATTTATAGACGTTCCTCATGTCCCCCCTTAGTCGTCTTTTTTCAAGGCTAAATAGGTTTAGTTCTTTTAATCTTTCCTCATAACTTAGATTCTCCATGCCCCTAATTAGCTTCGTTGCTCTTCTTTGTATTTTTTCCAACTCCAGGGCATCCTTTCTATGAACTGGAGCCCAGAACTGAACTGCATATTCTTGATGAGGCCTCACTAATGCTTTGTAAAGTGGTAATATTACATCCCTGTCTCGCGAGTCCATGCCTCTTTTAATACACAACAATATCCTGCTGGCCTTTGAAGCAGCTGATTGACACTGCATGCTGTTATTGAGTTTATAATTTACAAGTACACCCAGATCCTTCTCAACAAGTGACTCCCCCAGTGTAGCGCCCCCTAGGACATATGATGCTGCAGATTATTACTCCCAGTGTAGCTCCTCCTAGGACATATGATGCATGCAGGTTGTCTGTACCCAGATGCATAACTTTACATTTATCTACATTAAACTTCATCTGCCAAGTGGACGCCCAAACACTTAGTTTGTTTAAATCTGCCTGCAATTCACAAACATCTTCCATAGTCTGAACTATATTACATAGCTTGGTGTCATCTGCAAAAAATAGAAATAGTGCTATTAGTCCCATCCTCTATATCATTAATAAATAAGTTGAATAATAGTGGTCCCAGCACTGAACCCTGGGGTCACCACTTATAACTGGGGACCACTCAGAGTAGGAATCATTGACCACAACTCTCTGGATACGGTCCTTGAGCCAATTCTCAATCCAATTACAAACTATATTTTCTAAACCTATAGTCCTTAATTTACCCATTAGACGTCTATGAGGGACAGTGTCAAATGCCTTTGCAAAGTCCAAAAACACTAAATCCACAGCGGCCCCTCTGTCTAGGCTTCTGCTCACCTCTTCATATAAACACTATATCCACAGCGGCCCCTCTGTCTAGGCTTCTGCTCACCTCTTCATATAAACACTATATCCACAGCGGCTCCTCTGTCTAGGCTTCTGCTCACCTCTTCATATAAACACTATATCCACAGCGGCCCCTCTGTCTAGGCTTCTGCTCACCTCTCATATAAACACTATATCCACAGCGGCTCCTCTGTCTAGGCTTCTGCTCACCTCTCATATAAACACCATATCCACAGCGGCCCCTGTCTAGACTTCTGCTCACCTCTTCATATAAACACTAAATCCACAGCGGCCCCTCTGTCTAGACTTCTGCTCACCTCTTCATAAAAACAGATTAGGTTAGTTTGACAGCTTCTGTTCTTGGTAAAACCGTGCTGGCTGTCACTTATAATGCTATTTATTGTCACATAATCCTGTATATAGTCCCTCAATAGCCCCTCAAACATTTTCCCCACGATGGATGTTAAGCTTACTGGTCTATAATTACCCGGGGAAGATCTAGAGCCCTTTTTGAAAATAGGCACCACATTTGCGCTGCGCCAGTCCCTTGGCACTATACCAGTCACTAGAGATTCTCTGAATATTATTGGGTCAGAACTTTTAAAACTTCTGAGTTGGATTTGTCCAGAATTTTGGCCATATTGATTAAGATCCTATACGAGTTTTGCGAGAGTTTCTGGCGTCATCCAATCGCCTGCGTACAATTTAATTCCCAGAACCCCTCACCTCTCCAGTCAGCAGGTGAATAATCTCCAAGGTGAGGTTTAAAATACTCTCGCTCTTCTTTTTCCTGTCCTTGTCCATCCTCGATGGGTCGGTCGCGATGAGAAGCGATGTCTAATGGAAGACGACGTCAGTGCGTGAAATCCTCGACTGTAGAAAGACAAATGGAAAAGAGGCACCGATGTTACATGTAAAGGGGTCGTCCAGGATGGGGCGTTGTTTTTTATACTGATGACCGAGGCCCCGCACCGATCAGCCGTTCCCGCGCCGGAAGCAGAAAGCACCGACCACTGTATAGCTTCCGGCACAGCTGATCAGTGCAGGCTCCGAGTGTTGGACCCCCACCGATCATTTACTGGTGATCAATCCTGTGAACAGGTCATCAGTATAAAAAAAAATCCCCCGTTTTTCACAAATTGTAATTGAAATACTGAACTGTTATGAACACTCTAAGGCTTCGTTCACATCTGCGTCGGGACTCCGTTCATGGGTTATGTCGGACCTTTCCGTCAGGGGAACCATGAACAGAATCCAAACTGAAACAAACGGAGACCATAGGTTGATTTCAATGGTGACGGATCCGGTGCACATGGTTTCCGTTGTGTAAGGTTTCCGTCGTTTTGACGGAATCAATAGTGAAGTCGACTATGGTATTGATTCCGTCAAAACGACAGAATCCCTTCCACAACGGAAACTATGTGCACCGGATCCGTCACCTTTAAAATCAATAGTGATGCCAACGGAAACCGTTTCAGTTTGGATTCTGTTCATGGGATTCCCTGACAGAAAGCTCAGACGGAACCCATGAGTAGAGACTGGACGCCGATGTCAACGAAGCATCCAAAAATTTAAAAACAATCATAGTTTCTGATAGCTACGGTGACGGCAAAAAGAAGAGGGGACAAAGGATATCCCTGCTGCGCTCTGCAAGGAAGGAAGAGGACGGCTGAATCTGAAACTTAAAAAGTACCGTATTTTTCGGACTATAAGACGCACTCAGGTTTTAGACAACAGAAAATAGGAAAAAATGTCATATTTTACAGACAAAAAACAATTGGCTAAAAAAAATAATTTTTGGAGTTTCACCACATAATGAGAGCCAGAACTTATATTTTTCCGTAGTTTGAGCGGTGTGAGGGCTTAGATTTTGCGGGACGAGCTGTCGTTTTTATTAGCACCATTCTTTTGGTACATACGATTTTTTTATCACTTTTTATTTCATTCTTTTTAACGCTATGGTGACCAAAAGACAACGATTCTGGGGTTTTACATTTATATTTTTTACGCCGTTTACTGTGTGAGTCACATAACGCTATATTGTAATAATTTCTGACTTTTACGGACACAGGGATATCATTTTTTTTATTTTTACATTGTGCTTGGGGAAAATGTTTTTTGTTTTTTTACTTTTACAAATTTTTTACACTCCTGAAAATGATTCTAACTTTTTTTTTTTTTTACGCATTTTATTAGTTCCCCTGGAGGACTTGAACCAGCGATCATTAGGTCGCTGGTACAATAGCCTGCAATGCATGGATGAGTTACGCTGTTTCTGTAATTACTATTCACTTCTATGGGAGTTATGGAAACGGCGTAGCTCAGCGAGCACTCGGCTGTTTCCGTAACTCACGACCATCTAACCAGGAAGTGGCCGGGAAACATCGGAGGGAGTAAGATAGAAGGGGGTTTAGGGGCCCCATTCTGGAGATAGGTGCTGTCCGCAGAGGTGGGACCCGCATCTATCTGACATTTATGACATATCCTGTGGAAATGTCATAAATGTCCTTCATGGGAAAACCACTATAAATGGCGTGGTCGCTATTGACTAGTTAAACGGCCAGGAACAGCGCCATCGATGTTCTGTTAGAGCAGCGTGTCAGCTGTAAAACACAGCTGACACCTGAGTGTATGGAGCGGGCTCAGCACGTGAGCCCGCTCCATGATGTGCCGGCACATCACTGCTCGGGAAGGGGTTAAGTAAGTAGTGGTCAGGGGGCCCTGAGCTGCTGGGTCCCTTGACTGCCGACTATAAGATGCAGGGACTTTTTAGCAAGATTTATTCTAGCTAAAACTGCGTCTTATAGTCCGAAAAATACGGTAACTAAAGTTTCAGAAAACTTCTGACATTTAAAAGTGAGTCGCTTCGTCTCTGATGGGCCTTTCTTGGAAAGCCGAACAGTTGGTTTACGGGCTCAATAGAAAGTCTATGAGCCCGGACTCTGCTACATCGGCTTTCCGAGAAAAGCCGAATAGAAACGAAGCGGCTCAGCGCTCATACGATCGCTTCTGCCACTTCGTTCTAGCGATTGGTGGGGGTCTCAGTGCTTGGACCCCCACCAATCAAAACTTCTGACATGTCACTATGATACGTCAGAAGTTTTATAAAAGTTTAGTTCCCCTTTAGGCTCAATGCACACGATGCGTATTACGTACGGTTTAGCTGCGCGTACTTGCGTGCGTCAGATCGGCAGCGTAATACAGAACCGGCATAGTCAGTGATATTCCGGGAAATCTCATGTACACGCTGCTGTATTTTTCGGGACGGAAATTCACCTGTAGTGCGTATTTTAAAATCCCAAGCATGTCAATTTATCTCGCGTTTCCACTTGAGAATTGTATCCGCCTCGTGCTGTGGAAAATCACACCAAAACCCGCAGCCTCAAAACGTGGCGAAAAACACACCCAAACGTACAAACCGCACCAAATAACGTACGATAATATGCAGTTTTACCTGCGAATTTCCGCAGCAAAATACGCAACGTGTGCATGTACCCTAAATAATAATTAACCCCTTAGTGACCACCGATACGCACTTTCACGGCGGTCCGGTCTAATCCCTGCATGGGTGTCCCGTGCAGGCTGCAGTCGGGGCTCTGAGGTCTGATGACAGCCGGGCTCCTGCTCCAACGGCCGCGGTCGAAGTTTACTTTGATTACGGCCGTTTAACCCGTCAAATGCTGCAGTCAATAGCGACCACGGCATTTAACTTGTTTACAGAGGGAGTGAGCAAATGCAATCGCGGGTCTTCGATGGGGTGTCATGGCCGTCAGGGGCCTGATAAAAGCCCCCAGGTCTGCCCTAGGTATATGCCCATTAGGACGCGCCAGAGACACGTCCTCATAGATTCCTGTCAGATTTAGTAATAAACGTGAAATAAAAAATACAGCAAAAATGACAATAAAAAAATTAATAAAACCATTTTTTCTCCATAAAAAGAGGTTTTATTTAATAAAAGTGTAAAAAAAATCAATAAAAGTACACATATATGGTGTCGCCGCGACCGTAATGCCCCAAACAATAAAGTTAATGTCATTTAAACCGCAAGGTGAACGGCGTAAAAAAAAAACAACGCAAAAAACCATGGCGAAATTGCTATTTTTATCCATTGCCCCCCAAATAAGTCATATTAAAAGTTAATCAATAAGTGCGATGCACCCCAAAACAGGACCAATCAAAACTACGTCTTGTCCCGCAGAAAACAAGCCCAAAAAATCACGACATTGACGGAAAAATAATAAAATTACGACTCTTGGAAAGCGACGAGGCAAAAACAAATAATTTTAGTTCAAAAGTGTTTTTATTGTGCAAAAGTCGTAAAACATAAAAAAACCTACAAAATACATATGTGGTATCGCCGTAATCGTACCGACCCATAGAATAAAGGTAACGTGTTATTTACGCCGCACAGTGAACGACGTCAATTTAAAACGCATAGAACAATGGCGGAATTTCAGGGTTTTTTACTATTCCCCCCCCAAAAGGTTAATAAAAGTTAATAAAAAACTGATATGTACCCCAAAATGGTGCCATTAAAAAGTACAACTAATCCCGCAAAAAACAAGTCCTCATACAGCGATGGCGACGGAAAAAGAAAAAAGTTATAGCTTTGAATGCGACTATAGAAAAACGAAACAAATAGCCTGGTCATTAGGGCCTAAAATAGGCTGGTCACTGAGGGGTTAAAAAAGGCTTTGCAAAAACACGAGCAGTTTTTACGTGTTTACACGTTGTTTTTTTCAAGCGTCGTGTGAACAAGGCCTTAAAGGGACAGAAGCAAAAACCATCTAGACTTTTAGAAATTTGCCGTGATTCCCAAGTGCCCGGATTGCCCGATCTGACGTCTTCTAAGACCGTATCCAACTCTATATATCCTAAAAAACATCAGAATGTCAGACCGGGCAATCGGGGGACTTGTGATTCCACCCCAAAAACACCGTACTTAACACCTCCCTGTTCTCCCGTGGCGACGTGCCCCTGCCGACCTCCTGAGATGATGTCATTATGTCCCATGTGACCACTACAACCAATCACATGGGACAAAACGTTTCTCAGGAGGTCGGCAGGGGCACGTCGCTACAGGAGAACAGGGAGGCAGCGAATATGGTGGTTTTTATTTTAAACTTTTCTTCTCCCCTTTATCTAATTTTGTAGATTCGTGCACCACCCCACGTTTCAGTGGTTAGCGAATTCGAAACTTTCGGACTGAGTTGGTTGGCTCGTCTTTAGTGATAAGCGTCTGCTCCCTTTAAATGTTTATGCCTCAGTATAGCAAGACAATAGAGACGTCCCATACGTAGACAGCGGCGTCCTCCTGCATATAGGACGTCGCAGTAACCTCCTGTATATAGGACGGCGCGGTCACCGCCTGTATACAGGACTTGGTGGTCACCTCCTGTATATAGGACGTTGCGGTCACCTCCTGTATATAGGACGTTGCGGTCACCTCCTGTATATAGGACGGTGCGGTCACCTCCTGTATATAGGACGTGGCGGTCACCTCCTGTATATAGGACGTGGCGGTCACCTCCTGTATATAGGACGGCGCGGTCACCTCCTGTATATAGGACGGCGCGGTCACCTCCTGTATATAGGACGTTGCGGTCACCTCCTGTATATAGGACGTGGCGGTCACCTCCTGTATATAGGACGTTGCGGTCACCTCCTGTATATAGGACGTGGCGGTCACCTCCTGTATATAGGACGTTGCGGTCACCTCCTGTATATAGGACGGCGCGGTCACCTCCTGTATATAGGACGGCGCGGTCACCTCCTGTATATAGGACGGCGCGGTCACCTCCTGTATATAGGACGTTGCGGTCACCTCCTGTATATAGGACGTTGCGGTCACCTCCTGTATATAGGACGGCGCGGTCACCTCCTGTATATAGGACGGCGCGGTCACCTCCTGTATATAGGACGTTGCGGTCACCTCCTGTATATAGGACGTTGCGGTCACCTCCTGTATATAGGACGTTGCGGTCACCTCCTGTATATAGGACGGTGCGGTCACCTCCTGTATATAGGACGTGGCGGTCACCTCCTGTATATAGGACGTGGCGGTCACCTCCTGTATATAGGATGGCGCAGTCACCTCCTGTATATAGGACGGCGCGGTCACCTCCTGTATATAGGACGGCGCGGTCACCTCCTGTATATAGGATGCTGTGGTCACCGCCTGTATACAGGACTTGGTGGTCACCTCCTGTATATAGGACGGCGCGGTCACCTCCTGTATATAGGACGTGGCGGTCACCTCCTGTATATAGTACGTGGAGGTCACCTCCTGTATATAGGACGTGGCGGTCACCTCCTGCATATAGGACGTCGCAGTAACCTCCTGTATATAGGACGGCGCGGTCACCGCCTGTATACAGGACTTGGTGGTCACCTCCTGTATATAGGACGTTGCGGTCACCTCCTGTATATAGGACGTTGCGGTCACCTCCTGTATATAGGACGGTGCGGTCACCTCCTGTATATAGGACGTGGCGGTCACCTCCTGTATATAGGACGTGGCGGTCACCTCCTGTATATAGGACGGCGCGGTCACCTCCTGTATATAGGACGTTGCGGTCACCTCCTGTATATAGGACGTTGCGGTCACCTCCTGTATATAGGACGTTGCGGTCACCTCCTGTATATAGGACGTTGCGGTCACCTCCTGTATATAGGACGGCGCGGTCACCTCCTGTATATAGGACGTTGCGGTCACCTCCTGTATATAGGACGTTGCGGTCACCTCCTGTATATAGGACGTTGCGGTCACCTCCTGTATATAGGACGGTGCGGTCACCTCCTGTATATAGGACGTGGCGGTCACCTCCTGTATATAGGACGTGGCGGTCACCTCCTGTATATAGGATGGCGCAGTCACCTCCTGTATATAGGACGGCGCGGTCACCTCCTGTATATAGGACGGCGCGGTCACCTCCTGTATATAGGATGCTGTGGTCACCTCCTGTATATAGGACGGCGCGGTCACCTCCTGTATATAGGACGTGGCGGTCACCTCCTGTATATAGTACGTGGAGGTCACCTCCTGTATATAGGACGTGGCGGTCACCTCCTGCATATAGGACGTCGCAGTAACCTCCTGTATATAGGACGGCGCGGTCACCGCCTGTATACAGGACTTGGTGGTCACCTCCTGTATATAGGACGTTGCGGTCACCTCCTGTATATAGGACGGCGCGGTCACCTCCTGTATATAGGACGGTGCGGTCACCTCCTGTATATAGGACGTGGCGGTCACCTCCTGTATATAGGACGTGGCGGTCACCTCCTGTATATAGGATGGCGCGGTCACCTCCTGTATATAGGACGGCGCGGTCACCTCCTGTATATAGGACGGCGCGGTCACCTCCTGTATATAGGACGTTGCGGTCACCTCCTGTATATAGGACGTGGCGGTCACCTCCTGTATATAGGACGTTGCGGTCACCTCCTGTATATAGGACGTTGCGGTCACCTCCTGTATATAGGACGGCGCGGTCACCTCCTGTATATAGGACGTTGCGGTCACCTCCTGTATATAGGACGGCGCGGTCACCGCCTGTATACAGGACTTGGTGGTCACCTCCTGTATATAGGACGTTGCGGTCACCTCCTGTATATAGGACGTTGCGGTCACCTCCTGTATATAGGACGTTGCGGTCACCTCCTGTATATAGGACGGCGCTGTCACCTCCTGTATATAGGACGGCGCGGTCACCTCCTGTATATAGGACGTGGCGGTCACCTCCTGTATATAGGACGTTGCGGTCACCTCCTGTATATAGGACGGCGCGGTCACCTCCTGTATATAGGACGTTGCGGTCACCTCCTGTATATAGGACGTTGCGGTCACCTCCTGTATATAGGACGTTGCGGTCACCTCCTGTATATAGGACGGAGCGGTCACCTCCTGTATATACCTATAATAATGGAGCAGACACTGCAGCAGCAGGAGGTGTCCCACATTTCGCATTGCTGTACATTACAAGACACTATGTCATGGCGGATCTATAATCAGACATCTCTCTCTCACACACACGTCGCACAGACTGAGCGGCCACCGACTCACCCCGGAAGGATGATTTCTTTTCCAAACGCCACTCCCGGGAATTCCTCGGGACTTCCGGTCCGGGCGCACCACGTGACCCACTTGAGCGACTGCTAAAAGCCAGCATCACTCTGCACTACCGCGCACGCGCAGTGACGCCAACTCGCCATTTTGTTGGAGCGCAAAACAGGTGGCGACCATGTTGTTGGGGTCGATATTTTACAGGGAGGGAAGAAATTAAGAGCAGTGTGCACGATGTACAAGGAGCAGGTGAAAGCTCCCGCCGCCTCCCTCACCTCTGTATCATGTCTGTTAGTTTTATTATCACATTCTCTGTCTTCATAGAGTTATTATTGGCTGTTATAAGGGTGGAGGTTGTGGCATGATGATGCCTCCCAACTGTATCACAAAGAGGGACAACCGATGCGGCACGTGCAGTGTATCGTAAATTGTTTTCGCCCATTTAGTATAATGCCCCCATACAGTATAATGCCCCCACACAGTATAATGCCCCCACACAGCATAATGCCCCAATACAGTATAATGCCCCCATACAGTATAATGCCCCCATACAGTATAATGTCCCCATACAGCATAATGCCCCCCATACAGTATAATGCCCCAATACAGTATAATGTCCCCATACAGTATAATGCCCCAATACAGTATAATACCCCCATACAGCATAATGCCCCCCATACAGTATAATGTCCCCATACAGTATAATGCCCCCATACAGTATAATACCCCCATACAGTATAATGTCCCCATACAGTATAATACCCCCATACAGCATAATGCCCCCCATACAGTATAATGCCCCAATACAGTATAATGTCCCCACACAGCATAATGCCCCAATACAGTATAATACCCCCATACAGCATAATGCCCCCCATACAGTATAATGTCCCCATACAGTATAATACCCCATACAGTATAATGCCCCCATACAGTATAATGTCCCCATACAGTATAATGCCTCCATACAGTATAATGCTCCCATACAGTATAATGCCCCAATACAGTATAATACCCCCATACAGCATAATGCCCCCCATACAGTATAATGTCCCCATACAGTATAATGCCCCCATACAGTATAATACCCCCATACAGTATAATGCCCCCATACCGTATAATGCACCCATACAGTATAATGTCCCCATACAGTATAATGTCCCCATACAGTATAATGCCCCCATACAGTATAATGTCCCCATACAGTATAATGCCCCCATACAGTATAATGTCCCCATACAGTATAATGCCCCAATACAGTATAATACCCCCATACAGCATAATGCCCCCCATACAGTATAATGTCCCCATACAGCATAATGCCCCAATACAGCATAATGCCCCCATACAGTATAATGTCCCCATACAGTATAATGCCCCCATACAGTATAATGCCCCAATACAGTATAATGTCCCCATACAGTATAATGCCCCAATACAGTATAATACCCCCATACAGCATAATGCCCCCCATACAGTATAATGCCCCCCATACAGTATAATGCCCCCATACAGTATAATGCCCCCATACAGTATAATGCCCCCATACAGTATAATGCCCCCCATACAGTATAATGCCCCATACAGCATAATGCCACCATACAGTATAATGTCCCCATACAGTATAATGTCCCCCATACAGTATAATGCCCCCACACAGTATAATGCCCCCATACAGTATAATGTCCCCATACAGTATAATGCCCCCACACAGCATAATGCCCCAATACAGTAAATATGCCCCCATACAGTATAATGTCCCCATACAGTATAATTCCCCCATACAGTATAATGTCCCCATACAGTATAATGCCCCCACACAGCATAATGCCCCCATACAGCATAATGCCCCCCATACAGTATAATGCCCCCATACTGTATAATGTCCCCATACAGTATAATGTCCCCATACAGTATAATACCCCCATACAGTATAATGCCCCCATACAGTATAATACCCCATACAGTATAATGTCCCCATACAGCATAATGCCCCAATACAGTATAATACCCCCATACAGCATAATGCCCCCCATACAGTATAATGTCCCCATACAGTATAATGCCCCCATACAGTATAATGTCCCCATACAGTATAATGCCCCAATACAGTATAATACCCCCATACAGCATAATGCCCCCCATACAGTATAATGTCCCCATACAGCATAATGCCCCAATACAGCATAATGCCCCCATACAGTATAATGTCCCCATACAGTATAATGCCCCCATACAGTATAATGCCCCCATACAGTATAATGCCCCCATACAGTATAATGTCCCCATACAGTATAATGCCCCATACAGTATAATGTCCCCATACAGTATAATGCCCCATACAGTATAATGCCCCATACAGCATAATGCCACCATACAGTATAATGTCCCCATACAGTATAATGTCCCCCATACAGTATAATGCCCCCACACAGTATAATGCCCCCATACAGTATAATGTCCCCATACAGTATAATGCCCCCACACAGCATAATGCCCCAATACAGTAAATATGCCCCCATACAGTATAATGTCCCCATACAGTATAATTCCCCCATACAGTATAATGTCCCCATACAGTATAATGCCCCCACACAGCATAATGCCCCCATACAGCATAATGCCCCCCATACAGTATAATGCCCCCATACTGTATAATGTCCCCATACAGTATAATGTCCCCATACAGTATAATACCCCCATACAGTATAATGCCCCCATACAGTATAATACCCCATACAGTATAATGTCCCCATACAGTATAATGCCCCCCATACAGTATAATGCCCCCATACAGTATAATGCCCCAATACAGTATAATACCCCATACAGTATAATGCCCCCATACAGTATAATGCCCCATACAGTATAATGCCCCCCATACAGTATAATGCCCCCCATACAGTATAATGCCCCCATACAGTATAATGCCCCCATACAGCATAATGCCCCCATACAGCATAATGTCCCCATACAGTATAATGCCCCCCATACAGTATAATGCCCCCATACAGTATAATGTCCCCATACAGTATAATGCCCCCATACAGCATAAAGCCCCATACAGCATAATGCCCCATACAGTATAATGTCCCCATACAGTATAATGCCCCATATAGTATAATGCCCCCATACAGCATAAAGCCCCATACAGCATAATGCCCCCATACAGTATAATGTCCCCATACAGTATAATGTCCCCATACAGTATAATGCCCCCATACAGCATAAAGCCCCATACAGCATAATGCCCCCATACAGTATAATGTCCCCATACAGTATAATGTCCCCATACAGTATAATGCCCCCATACAGCATAAAGCCCCATACAGCATAATGCCCCCATACAGTATAATGTCTCCATACAGTATAATGCCCCAATACAGCATAATGCACCCATACAGTATAATGCCCCCGTACAGCATAATACCCCATACAGCATAATGCCCCCATACAGTATAATGCTTCCCATACAGTATAATGTCCTCATACAGTATAATGCCCCCATAAAGTATAATGTCCCCATACAGTATAATGCCCCCACACAGCATAATGCCCCCATACAGCATAATGCCCCCATACAGTATAATGTCCCCATACAGTATAATACCCCCATACAGTATAATGCCCCCATACAGTATAATACCCCATACAGTATAATGTCCCCATACAGTATAATGCCCCCCATACAGTATAATGCCCCCATACAGTATAATGCCCCAATACAGTATAATACCCCATACAGTATAATGCCCCCATACAGTATAATGCCCCATACAGTATAATGCCCCCCATACAGTATAATGCCCCCATACAGTATAATGCCCCCATACAGCATAATGCCCCCATACAGCATAATGTCCCCATACAGTATAATGTCCCCATACAGTATAATTCCCCCATACAGTATAATGCCCCCCATACAGTATAATGCCCCCATACAGTATAATGTCCCCATACAGTATAATGTCCCCATACAGTATAATGTCCCCATACAGTATAATGTCCCCATACAGTATAATGCCCCATACAGTGTAATGCCCCCATACAGTATAATGTCCCCATACAGTATAATGCCCCCATACAGTATAATGCCCCCCATACAGTATAATGCCCCCCATACAGTATAATGCCCCCATACAGTATAATGTCCCCATACAGTATAATGCCCCATACAGTATAATGCCCCCACACAGTATAATGCCACCATACAGTATAATGCCCCCATACAGTATAATGCCCCCATACAGTATAATGTCCCCATACAGTATAATGCCCCCCATACAGTATAATGCCCCCCATACAGTATAATGCCCCCATACAGTATAATGCCCCCATACAGTATAATGTCCCCATACAGTATAATGCCCCCCATACAGTATAATGCCCCCCATACAGTATAATGTCCCCATACAGTATAATGCCCCCACACAGTATAATGCCACCATACAGTATAATGTCCCCATACAGTATAATGTCCCCCATACAGTATAATGCCCCCACACAGTATAATCCCACCATACAGTATAATGTCCCCATACAGTATAATGCCCCCACACAGCATAATGCCCCCATACAGTATAATGCCCCCCATACAGTATAATGTCCCCATACAGTATAATGCCCCCACACAGCATAATGCCCCAATACAGTATAATGCCCCCCATACAGTATAATGCCCCCATACAGTATAATGCCCCCATACAGTATAATGCCCCCATACAGTATAATGCCCCCATACAGTATAATGCCCCCCATACAGTATAATGCCCCCCATACAGTATAATGTCCCCATACAGTATAATGCCCCCACACAGTATAATGCCACCATACAGTATAATGTCCCCATACAGTATAATGTCCCCCATACAGTATAATGCCCCCACACAGTATAATGCCACCATACAGTATAATGTCCCCATACAGTATAATGCCCCCACACAGCATAATGCCCCCATACAGTATAATGCCCCCCATACAGTATAATGTCCCCATACAGTATAATGCCCCCACACAGCATAATGCCCCAATACAGTATAATGCCCCCCATACAGTATAATGCCCCCATACAGTATAATGCCCCCATACAGTATAATGCCCCCATACAGTATAATGCCCCCATACAGTATAATGTCCCCATACAGTATAATGCCCCCATACAGCATAAAGCCCCATACAGCATAATGCCCCCATACAGTATAATGTCCCCATACAGTATAATTCCCCCACACAGTATAATACCCCCGTACAGCATAATACCCCATACAGCATAATGCCCCCATACAGTATAATACCCCAATACAGCATAATGTCCCCATACAGTATAATGCCCCCATACAGTATAATGCCCCCATACAGTATAATGCCCCCATACAGTATAATACCCCCATACAGTATAATGTCCCCATACAGTATAATGTCCCCATACAGTATAATGCCCCCATACAGCATAATGTCCCCATACAGCATAATGCCCCCATACAGTATAATGTCCCCATACAGTATAATACCCCCATACAGTATAATGCCCCCATACAGTATAATACCCCATACAGTATAATGTCCCCATACAGTATAATGCCCCCCATACAGTATAATGCCCCCATACAGTATAATGCCCCAATACAGTATAATACCCCATACAGTATAATGCCCCCATACAGTATAATGCCCCATACAGTATAATGCCCCCCATACAGTATAATGCCCCCCATACAGTATAATGCCCCCATACAGCATAATGCCCCCATACAGCATAATGTCCCCATACAGTATAATGCCCCCCATACAGTATAATGCCCCCCATACAGTATAATGCCCCCATATAGTATAATGCCCCATACAGTATAATACCCCATACAGTATAATTTCCCCATACAGTATAATGTCCCCATACAGTATAATGCCCCCTTACAGTATAATGCCCCCCATACAGTATAATACCCCATACAGTATAATGCCCCCATACAGTATAATGCCCCCATACAGCATAATGCCCCCATACAGTATAATGCCCCCATACAGTATAATGCCCCCCATACAGTATAAAGCCCCCATACAGTATAATGCCCCCATACAGTATAATGCCCCCATACAGCATAATGCCCCCACACAGCATAATGCCCCCACACAGCATAATGCCCCCATACAGTATAATGTCCCCATACAGTATAATGTCCACCATACAGTATAATGCCCCCATACAGAATAATGCCCCCATACAGTATAATGCCCCCATACAGCATAATGCCCCCACACAGCATAATGCCCCCACACAGCATAATGCCCCCATACAGTATAATGCCCCCATACAGTATAATGCCCCTACACAGTATAATGCCCCCATACAGCATAATGCCCCCACACAGCATAATGCCCCCACACAGCATAATGCCCCAATACAGTATAATACCCCATACAGTATAATGTCCACCATACAGTATAATGCCCCCATACAGTATAATGCCCCCATACAGTATAATGCCCCTACACAGTATAATGCCCCATACAGCATAATGCCCCCACACAGCATAATGCCCCAATACAGTATAATACCCCATACAGTATAATGTCCCCATACAGTATAATGTCCCCATACAGTATAATGCCACCATACAGCATAATGTCCTCATACAGTATAATGTCCCCCATACAGCATAATGTCCTCATACAGTATAATGCCCCCCATACAGTATAATGTCCACCATACAGTATAATGCCCCCATACAGTATAATGCCCCCATACAGTATAATGTCCACCATACAGTATAATGCCCCCATACAGTATAATGCCCCCACACAGCATAATGCCCCCACACAGCATAATGCCCCAATACAGTATAATACCCCATACAGTATAATGCCCCCATACAGTATAATGTCCCCATACAGTATAATGTCCCCCATACAGCATAATGCCCCAATACAGTATAATACCCCATACAGTATAATGCCCCCATACAGTATAAAACCCCCACACAGTATAATGCCCCAATACAGTATAATGCCCCCATACAGTATAATGCCCCCCATACAGCATAATGCCCCCATGCAGTATAATGCCCCCCATACAGTATAATGTCCCCATACAGTATAATGCCCCATACAGTATAATGTCCCATACAGTATAATGCCCCCATACAGTATAATGCCCCCCATACAGTATAATGCCCCCATACAGTATAATGCCCCCATACAGTATAATGCCCCCATACAGTATAATGCCCCCATACAGTATAATTCGCCCATACAGTATAATGCCCCCCATACAGTATAATGTCCCCATACAGTATAATGTCCCCATACAGTATAATACCCCATACAGTATAATGCCCCCCATACAGTATAATGCCCCCATACAGCATTATGCCCCCATACAGTATAATGCCCCCCATACAGTATAATGTCCCCATACAGTATAATGTCCCCATACAGTATAATACCCCATACAGTATAATGCCCCCCATACAGTATAATGCCCCCATACAGCATTATGCCCCCATACAGTATAATGCCCCCATACAGTATAATGTCCCCATACAGTATAATGCCCCCCATACAGTATAATACCCCATACAGTATAATGCCCCCATACAGCATAATGCCCCCATACAGCATAATGTCCCCATACAGTATAATGCCCCCCATACAGTATAATGTCCCGCATACAGTATAATGCCCCCCATACAGTATAATGCCCCCATACAGTATAATGCCCCCATACAGTATAATGCCCCATACAGTATAATGCCCCCACACAGCATAATGCCCCCATACAGCATAATGCCCCCACACAGCATAATGCCCCCATACAGCATAATACCCCATACAGTATAATACCCCATACAGTATAATGCCCCATACAGTATAATGTCCCCATACAGTATAATGCCCCCATACCGTATAATGCCCCCATACAGTATAATGCCCCCATACAGTATAATGCCCCCCATACAGTATAATGCCCCATACAGTATAATGCCCCCCATACAGTATAATGCCCCCATACAGTATAATGCCCCCCATACAGTATAATGCCCCCATACAGTATAATGCCCCCATACAGTATAATGCCCCCATACAGTATAATTCGCCCATACAGTATAATGCCCCCCATACAGTATAATGTCCCTATACAGTATAATGTCCCCATACAGTATAATGCCCCCATACAGTATAATGCCCCCATACAGTATAATTTGCCCATACAGTATAATGCCCCCCATACAGTATAATGTCCCCATACAGTATAATGTCCCCATACAGTATAATGCCCCCATACAGTATAATGTCCCCATACAGTATAATGTCCACTGTGATCGCAATGAGGTCACTTTACTCCTTGATCTCCATGCAGGTTCAAATCAGGTGGGGGGGGGTGCGAGCTCGGAGAAGCAACAGATACACTGAGACGTTTCTCAAGGTAAAATACTTCTGACTTTATTTGCAGAGACACAGAGTTTATATAGTAAAAATATCACATGAATACGTGCAGACACACATTAATCATTTACATTCTTGTGGTTTCTTCCCTCGTGATTTATGTCTCTATGTGCATTGTTCTTATATCTAGTTGTTAATCTGGTGTTTGGTCCTTATCTATCTTGGCTGTATGCCCGAAACTCAAACATCATATAAACAGACTCCTTTGTGTCTGGTAAGTCCTTGTAGGGCCCCAATTTCTACTATCTACAGAATGTCTGCAAATCTATTCCATTACCTTTCAATAATACCCAACATATATTCTAATACATGTTCTTCTCTTCAGCATTGCACTCATTGAGGTCCCAGATACATTATACATATATTTATTCCATAACACCACCATACAGTATAATGCCCCCATACAGTATAATGCCCCCATACAGTATAATGCCCCTACACAGTATAATGCCCCCATACAGCATAATGCCCCCACACAGCATAATGCCCCAATACAGTATAATACCCCATACAGTATAATGTCCCCATACAGTATAATGTCCCCGTACAGTATAATGCCACCATACAGCATAATGTCCTCATACAGTATAATGTCCCCCATACAGCATAATGTCCACCATACAGTATAATGCCCCCATACAGCATAATGTCCACCATACAGTATAATGCCCCCATACAGTATAATGCCCCCATACAGTATAATGTCCACCATACAGTATAATGCCCCCATACAGTATAATGCCCCCACACAGCATAATGCCCCAATACAGTATAATACCCCATACAGTATAATGCCCCCATACAGTATAATGTCCCCATACAGTATAATGTCCCCCATACAGCATAATGCCCCAATACAGTATAATACCCCATACAGTATAATGCCCCCATACAGTATAAAGCCCCCACACAGTATAATGCCCCAATACAGTATAATGCCCCCATACAGTATAATGCCCCCTATACAGCATAATGCCCCCATGCAGTATAATGCCCCCCATACAGTATAATGTCCCCATACAGTATAATGCCCCATACAGTATAATGTCCCATACAGTATAATGCCCCCATACAGTATAATGCCCCCCATACAGTATAATGCCCCTGTACAGTATAATGCCCCCATACAGTATAATGTCCCCCATACAGTATAATGCCCCCATACAGTATAATGCCCCCATACAGTATAATTCGCCCATACAGTATAATGCCCCCCATACAGTATAATGTCCCCATACAGTATAATGTCCCCATACAGTATAATACCCCATACAGTATAATGCCCCCCATACAGTATAATGCCCCCATACAGCATTATGCCCCCATACAGTATAATGCCCCCCATACAGTATAATGTCCCCATACAGTATAATGTCCCCATACAGTATAATACCCCATACAGTATAATGCCCCCCATACAGTATAATGCCCCCATACAGCATTATGCCCCCATACAGTATAATGCCCCCATACAGTATAATGTCCCCATACAGTATAATGCCCCCCATACAGTATAATACCCCATACAGTATAATGCCCCCATACAGCATAATGCCCCCATACAGCATAATGTCCCCATACAGTATAATGCCCCCCATACAGTATAATGTCCCCATACAGTATAATGTCCCCATACAGTATAATGCCCCCATACAGCATTATGCCCCCATACAGTATAATGCCCCCATACAGTATAATGCCCCCATACAGTATAATGTCCCCCATACAGTATAATGCCCCCCATACAGTATAATTCCCCCATACAGTATAATGCCCCCACACAGCATAATGCCCCCATACAGCATAATGCCCCCATACAGCATAATGCCCCCACACAGCATAATGCCCCCATACAGCATAATACCCCATACATTATAATACCCCATACAGTATAATGCCCCCATACAGTATAATGCCCCCATACAGTATAATGCCCCCATACAGTATAATTTGCCCATACAGTATAATGCCCCCCATACAGTATAATGTCCCCATACAGTATAATGTCCCCATACAGTATAATACCCCATACAGTATAATGCCCCCCCATACAGTATAATTCCCCCATACAGCATTATGCCCCCATACAGTATAATGCCCCCATACAGTATAATGCCTCCCATACAGTATAATGTCCCCCATACAGTATAATGCCCCTTATACAGTATAATGCCCCCATACAGTATAATGCCCCCATACAGTATAATGCCCCCACACAGCATAATGCCCCCATACAGCATAATGCCCCCATACAGCATAATGCCCCCACACAGCATAATGCCCCCATACAGCATAATACCCCATACAGTATAATGCCCCATACAGTATAATGTCCCCATACAGTATAATGTCCCATACAGTATAATGTCCCATACAGTATAATGCCCCCATACCGTATAATGCCCCCATACAGTATAATGCCCCCATACAGTATAATGCCCCCCCATACAGTATAATGCCCCCATACAGTATAATGCCCCCCATACAGTATAATGCCCCATACAGTATAATGCCCCCCACACAGCATAATGCCCCCATACAGCATAATGCCCCCACACAGCATAATGCCCCCATACAGCATAATACCCCATACAGTATAATACCCCATACAGTATAATGCCCCATACAGTATAATGTCCCCATACAGTATAATGTCCCATACAGTATAATGTCCCATACAGTATAATGCCCCCATACCGTATAATGCCCCCATACAGTATAATGCCCCCATACAGTATAATGCCCCCCCATACAGTATAATGCCCCCATACAGTATAATGCCCCCCATACAGTATAATGCCCCATACAGTATAATGCCCCCCATACAGTATAATGCCCCCATACAGTATAATGCCCCCCATACAGTATAATGCCCCCATACAGTATAATGCCCCCATACAGTATAATTTGCCCATACAGTATAATGCCCCCCATACAGTATAATGTCCCCATACAGTATAATGCCCCCATACATTATAATACCCCATACAGTATAATGCCCCATACAGTATAATGTCCCCATACAGTATAATGCCCCCATACCGTATAATGCCCCCATACAGTATAATGCCCCCATACAGTATAATGCCCCCATACAGTATAATGCCCCCCATACAGTATAATGCCCCCCATACAGTATAATGCCCCATACAGTATAATGCCCCCCATACAGTATAATGCCCCCATACAGTATAATGCCTCCCCATACAGTATAATGCCCCCCCATACAGTATAATGCCCCCATACAGTATAATGCCCCCCATACAGTATAATTCCCCCATACAGTATAATGCCCCCATACAGCATAATGCCCCCATACAGCATAATGCCCCCACACAGCATAATGCCCCCACACAGCATAATGCCCCCATACAGCATAATACCCCATACATTATAATACCCCATACAGTATAATGCCCCCATACAGTATAATGCCCCCATACAGTATAATTTGCCCATACAGTATAATGCCCCCCATACAGTATAATGTCCCCATACAGTATAATACCCCATACAGTATAATGCCCCCCATACAGTATAATGCCTCCATACAGCATTATGCCCCCATACAGTATAATGCCCCCATACAGTATAATGCCCCCCATACAGTATAATGTCCCCCATACAGTATAATGCCCCTTATACAGTATAATGCCCCCATACAGTATAATGCCCCCATACAGTATAATGCCCCCACACAGCATAATGCCCCCATACAGCATAATACCCCATACATTATAATACCCCATACAGTATAATGCCCCCATACAGTATAATGCCCCCATACAGTATAATGCCCCCATACAGTATAATTTGCCCATACAGTATAATGCCCCCCATACAGTGTAATGTCCCCATACAGTATAATACCCCATACAGTATAATGCCCCCCATACAGTATAATGCCCCCATACAGCATTATGCCCCCATACAGTATAATGCCCCCATACAGTATAATGCCCCCCATACAGTATAATGTCCCCCATACAGTATAATGCCCCTTATACAGTATAATGCCCCCATACAGTATAATGCCCCATACAGTATAATGTCCCCATACAGTATAATGTCCCCATACAGTATAATGCCCCCATACAGCATTATGCCCCCATACAGTATAATGCCCCCATACAGTATAATGCCCCCCATACAGTATAATGCCCCCATACAGTATAATGCCCCCATACAGTATAATGCCCCCCATACAGTATAATGCCCCATACAGTATAATGCCCCCCATACAGTATAATGCCCCCATACAGTATATTGCCCCCCATACAGTATAATGCCCCCATACAGTATAATGCCCCCATACAGTATAATTCACCCATACAGTATAATGCCCCCCATACAGTATAATGTCCCCATACAGTATAATGTCCCCATACAGTATAATGCCCCCATACAGCATTATGCCCCCATACAGTATAATGCCCCCATACAGTATAATGCCCCCCATACAGTATAATGTCCCCCATACAGTATAATGCCCCCCATACAGTATAATTCCCCCATACAGTATAATGCCCCCACACAGCATAATGCCCCCATACAGCATAATGCCCCCATACAGCATAATGCCCCCACACAGCATAATGCCCCCCATACAGTATAATTCCCCCCATACAGTATAATGCCCCATACAGTATAATGCCCCCCATACAGTATAATGCCCCCATACAGTATAATGCCCCCCATACAGTATAATGCCCCATACAGTATACTGCCCCCATACAGTATAATGCCCCCATACAGTATAATTCGCCCATACAGTATAATGCCCCCCATACAGTATAATGTCCCCATACAGTATAATGTCCCCATACAGTATAATGTCCCCATACAGTATAATGCCCCCATACAGTATAATTTGCCCATACAGTATAATGCCCCCCATACAGTATAATGTCCCCATACAGTATAATGTCCCCATACAGTATAATACCCCATACAGTATAATGCCCCCCCATACAGTATAATGCCCCCATACAGCATTATGCCCCCATACAGTATAATGCCCCCATACAGTATAATGCCCCTCATACAGTATAATGTCCCCCATACAGTATAATGCCCCTTATACAGTATAATGCCCCCATACAGTATAATGCCCCCATACAGTATAATGCCCCCACACAGCATAATGCCCCCATACAGCATAATGCCCCCATACAGCATAATGCCCCCACACAGCATAATGCCCCCATACAGCATAATACCCCATACAGTATAATACCCCATACAGTATAATGCCCCATACAGTATAATGTCCCCATACAGTATAATGTCCCATACAGTATAATGTCCCATACAGTATAATGCCCCCATACCGTATAATGCCCCCATACAGTATAATGCCCCCATACAGTATAATGCCCCCCCATACAGTATAATGCCCCCATACAGTATAATGCCCCCCATACAGTATAATGCCCCATACAGTATAATGCCCCCCATACAGTATAATGCCCCCATACAGTATAATTCCCCCCATACAGTATAATGCCCCCATACAGTATAATTCGCCCATACAGTATAATGCCCCCCATACAGTATAATGTCCCCATACAGTATAATGCCCCCATACAGTATAATGTCCCCATACAGTATAATGCCCCCATACAGTATAATGCCCCCCATACAGTATAATGTCCCCCATACAGTATAATGCCCCCATACAGTATAATGCCCCCATACAGTATAATGCCCCCCATACAGTATAATGCCCCATACAGTATAATGCCCCCATACAGTATAATACCCCCATACAGTATAATGCCCCCCATACAGTATAATGCCCCCATACAGTATAATGCCCCCATACAGTATAATTCGCCCATACAGTATAATGCCCCCCTTACAGTATAATGTCCCCATACAGTATAATGTCCCCATACAGTATAATGCCCCCATACAGCATTATGCCCCCATACAGTATAATGCCCCCATACAGTATAATGCCCCCCATACAGTATAATGTCCCCCATACAGTATAATGCCCCCCATACAGTATAATGCCCCCCATACAGTATAATGTCCCCCATACAGTATAATGCCCCCATACAGTATAATGCCCCCATACAGTATAATGCCCCCCATACAGTATAATGCCCCATACAGTATAATGCCCCCATACAGTATAATACCCCCATACAGTATAATGCCCCCCATACAGTATAATGCCCCCATACAGTATAATGCCCCCATACAGTATAATTCGCCCATACAGTATAATGCCCCCCTTACAGTATAATGTCCCCATACAGTATAATGTCCCCATACAGTATAATGCCCCCATACAGCATTATGCCCCCATACAGTATAATGCCCCCATACAGTATAATGCCCCCCATACAGTATAATGTCCCCCATACAGTATAATGCCCCCCATACAGTATAATTGCCCCATACAGTATAATGCCCCCACACAGCATAATGCCCCCATACAGCATAATGCCCCCATACAGCATAATGCCCCCACACAGCATAATGCCCCCATACAGCATAATACCCCATACAGTATAATACCCCATACAGTATAATGTCCCCATACAGTATAATGTCCCCATACCGTATAATGTCCCCATACAGTATAATGTCCCCATACAGTATAATGCCCCCCATACAGTATAATGCCCCAATACAGCATAATGCACCCATACAGTATAATGCCCCCCATACAGTATAATGCCCCCATACAGCATAATACCCCATACAGTATAATACCCCATACAGTATAATGCCCCATACAGTATAATGTCCCCATACAGCATAAAGCCCCCATACAGTATAATGTCCCATACAGTATAATACCCCCATACACCATAAAGCCCCCATACAGTATAATGTCCCCACACAGTATAATGCCCCCATACAGCATAATGCCCCCATACAGCATAATGACCCCATACAGTATAATGCCCACATACAGTATAATACCCCATACAGTATAATGCACCATACAGTATAATGTCCCCATACAGTATAATGTCCCCCATACAGCATAATGCCCCCATACAGTATAATACCCTATACAGTATAATGCCCCATACAGTATAATGCCACCATACAGTATAATGCCCCCATACAGTATAATGTCCCATACAGTATAATACCCCCATACAGCATAAAGCCCCCATACAGTATAATGTCCCCATACATCATAATGCCCCCATACAGCATAATACCCCATACAGTATAATGCCCCATACAGTATAAGGTCCCCATACAGTATAATGTCCCCATACCGCATAATGCCCCCATACAGCATAATGCCCCCCATACAGTATAATGTCCCATACAGTATAATGCCCCCCATACAGTATAATGCCCCATACAGTATAATGTCTCCATACAGTATAATGTCCCCATACAGTATAATGTCCCCATACAGTATAATGCCCCATACAGCATAATAGCCCATACAGTATAATACCCCATACAGTATAATGCCCCATACAGTATAATGTCCCCATACAGCATAATGCCCCCATACAGCATAATACCCCATACAGTATAATGCCCCATACAGTATAATGTCCCCATACAGTATAATGTCCCCCATACCGTATAATGCCCCCATACAGCATAATACCCCATACAGTATAATGCCCCATACAGTATAATGTCCCCATACAGTATAATGTCCCCCATACAGCATAATGCTCTCCATACAGTATAATGCCCCATACAGTATAATTCCCCCATACAGTATAATGCCTCCATACAGTATAATGTCCCCATACAGTATAATGCCCCAATACAGCATAATGCACCCATACAGTATAATGCCCCCCATACAGTATAATGCCTCCATACAGTATAATGTCCCCATACAGTATAATGCCCCATACAGTATAATGCCCCCATACAGTATAATGCCCCCACACAGCATAATGCCCCCATACAGCATAATGCCCCCATACAGCATAATGCCCCCACACAGCATAATGCCCCCATACAGCATAATACCCCATACAGTATAATACCCCATACAGTATAATGCCCCATACAGTATAATGTCCCCATACAGCATAAAGCCCCCATACAGTATAATGTCCCATACAGTATAATACCCCCATACATCATAAAGCCCCCATACAGTATAATGTCCCCACACAGTATAATGCCCCCATACAGCATAATGCCCCCATACAGTATAATGACCCCATACAGTATAATGCCCACATACAGTATAATACCCCATACAGTATAATGCCCCATACAGTATAATGTCCCCATACAGTATAATGTCCCCCATACAGCATAATGCCCCCATACAGTATAATGTCCCCATACAGTATAATGCCCCATACAGTATAATGCCCCCCATACAGTATAATGCCCCATACAGTATAATGTCTCCATACAGTATAATGCCCCCATACAGTATAATGTCCCCATACAGTATAATGCCCCCCATACAGTATAATGTCCCCATACAGTATAATACCCCATACAGTATAATGCCCCCATACAGTATAATGTCCCCATACAGTATAATGCCCCATACAGTATAATGCCCCCATACAGTATAATGCCCCCATACAGTATAATGCCCCATACAGTATAATGTTCCCATACAGCATAAAGCCCCCATACAGTATAATGTCCCATACAGTATAATACCCCCATACAGCATAAAGCCCCCATACAGTATAATGTCCCCACACAGTATAATGCCCCCATACAGCATAATGCCCCCATACAGTATAATGACCCCATACAGTATAATGCCCACATACAGTATAATACCCCATACAGTATAATGCCCCATACAGTATAATGTCCCCATACAGTATAATGTCCCCCATACAGCATAATGCCCCCATACAGTATAATGTCCCCATACAGTATAATGCCCCATACAGTATAATGCCCCCCATACAGTATAATGCCCCATACAGTATAATGTCTCCATACAGTATAATGCCCCCATACAGTATAATGTCCCCATACAGTATAATGCCCCCCATACAGTATAATGTCCCCATACAGCATAATACCCCATACAGTATAATGCCCCCATACAGCATAATGCCCCCATACAGTATAATACCCCATACAGTATAATGCCCCATACAGTATAATGTCCCCATACAGTATAATGTCCCCATACAGCATAATGCCCCCATACAGTATAATGTCCCCATACAGTATAATGCCCCATACAGTATAATGCCCCCCATACAGTATAATGCCCCATACAGTATAATGTCTCCATACAGTATAATGCCCCCATACAGTATAATGTCCCCATACAGTATAATGCCCCCCATACAGTATAATGTCCCCATACAGCATAATACCCCATACAGTATAATGCCCCCATACAGCATAATGCCCCCATACAGTATAATACCCTATACAGTATAATGCCCCCATACAGTATAATGTCCCATACAGTATAATACCCCCATACAGCATAAAGCCCCCATACAGCATAATGCCCCCATACAGCATAATACCCCATACAGTATAATGCCCCATACAGTATAATGTCCCCATACAGTATAATGTCCCCCATACCGCATAATGCCCCCATACAGCATAATGCCCCCCATACAGTATAATGTCCCATACAGTATAATGCCCCCCATACAGTATAATGCCCCATACAGTATAATGTCTCCATACAGTATAATGTCCCCATACAGTATAATGTCCCCATACAGTATAATGCCCCATACAGCATAATACCCCATACAGTATAATACCCCATACAGTATAATGCCCCATACAGTATAATGTCCCCATACAGCATAATGCCCCCATACAGCATAATACCCCATACAGTATAATGCCCCATACAGTATAATGTCCCCATACAGTATAATGTCCCCCATACCGTATAATGCCCCCATACAGCATAATACCCCATACAGTATAATGCCCCATACAGTATAATGTCCCCATACAGTATAATGTCCCCCATACAGCATAATGCCCCCCATACAGTATAATGCCCCATACAGTATAATGCCCCCATACAGTATAATGCCTCCATACAGTATAATGTCCCCATACAGTATAATGCCCCAATACAGCATAATGCACCCATACAGTATAATGCCCCCCATACAGTATAATGCCTCCATACAGTATAATGTCACCATACAGTATAATGCCCCATACAGTATAATGACCCCATACAGTATAATGCCCCCACACAGCATAATGCCCCCATACAGCATAATGCCCCCACACAGCATAATGCCCCCATACAGCATAATACCCCATACAGTATAATACCCCATACAGTATAATGCCCCATACAGTATAATGTCCCCATACAGCATAAAGCCCCCATACAGTATAATGTCCCATACAGTATAATACCCCCATACAGCATAAAGCCCCCATACAGTATAATGTCCCCACACAGTATAATGCCCCCATACAGCATAATGCCCCCATACAGTATAATGACCCCATACAGTATAATGCCCACATACAGTATAATACACCATACAGTATAATGCCCCATACAGTATAATGTCCCCATACAGTATAATGTCCCCCATACAGCATAATGCCCCCATACAGTATAATGTCCCCATACAGTATAATGCCCCATACAGTATAATGCCCCCCATACAGTATAATGCCCCATACAGTATAATGTCTCCATACAGTATAATGCCCCCATACAGTATAATGTCCCCATACAGTATAATGCCCCCCATACAGTATAATGTCCCCATACAGCATAATACCCCATACAGTATAATGCCCCCATACAGTATAATGTCCCCATACAGTATAATGCCCCATACAGTATAATGCCCCCATACAGTATAATGCCCCCATACAGTATAATGCCCCATACAGTATAATGTCCCCATACAGCATAAAGCCCCCATACAGTATAATGTCCCATACAGTATAATACCCCCATACAGCATAAAGCCCCCATACAGTATAATGTCCCCACACAGTATAATGCCCCCATACAGCATAATGCCCCCATACAGTATAATGACCCCATACAGTATAATGCCCACATACAGTATAATACCCCATACAGTATAATGCCCCATACAGTATAATGTCCCCATACAGTATAATGTCCCCCATACAGCATAATGCCCCCATACAGTATAATGTCCCCATACAGTATAATGCCCCATACAGTATAATGCCCCCATACAGTATAATGCCCCATACAGTATAATGTCTCCATACAGTATAATGCCCCCATACAGTATAATGTCCCCATACAGTATAATGCCCCCATACAGTATAATGTCCCCATACAGCATAATACCCCATACAGTATAATGCCCCCATACAGTATAATGTCCCCATACAGTATAATGCCCCATACAGTATAATGCCCCCATACAGTATAATGCCCCATACAGTATAATGCCCCCCATACAGTATAATGCCCCCATACAGTATAATGCCCCCACACAGCATAATGCCCCCATACAGTATAATGTCCCCATACAGCATAATGCCCCCATACAGTATAATGCCCCCATACAGTATAATGCCCCCATACAGTATAATACCCCCATACAGTATAATGCCCCCATACAGTATAATGCCCCCACACAGCATAATGCCCCCATACAGTATAATGTCCCCATACAGCATAATGCCCCCATACAGTATAATGCCCCCATATAGTATAATACCCCATACAGTATAATGCCCCCCATACAGTATAATGCCCCCATACAGCATAATGCCCCCATACAGTATAATGCCCCCATATAATATAATGCCCCCATACAGTATAATGCCCCCACACAGCATAATGCCCCCATACAGCATAATGCCCCCATACAGTATAATGTCCCCATACAGCATAAAGCCTCCATACAGTATAATGTCCCATACAGTATAATACCCCCATACAGCATAAAGCCCCCATACAGTATAATGTCCCCATACAGTATAATGCCCCCATACAGCATAATACCCCATACAGTATAATGCCCCATACAGTATAATGTCCCCATACCGTATAATGTCCCCCATACCGTATAATGCCCCCATACAGCATAATGCCCCCCATACAGATAATGCCCCATACAGTATAATGCCCCCATACAGCATAATGCCCCCATACATTATAATGTCCCCATACAGTATAATGCCCCCCATACAGTATAATGCCTCCATACAGTATAATGTCCCCATACAGTATAATGCCCCAATACAGCATAATGCACCCATACAGTATAATGCCCCCCATACAGTATAATGCCTCCATACAGTATAATGTCCCCATACAGTATAATGGCCCATACAGTATAATGCCCCCATACAGTATAATGCCCCCACACAGCATAATGCCCCCATACAGCATAATGCCCCCATACAGCATAATGCCCCCACACAGCATAATGCCCCCATACAGCATAATACCCCATACAGTATAATACCCCATACAGTATAATGCCCCATACAGTATAATGTCCCCATACAGCATAAAGCCCCCATACAGTATAATGTCCCATACAGTATAATACCCCCATACAGCATAAAGCCCCCATACAGTATAATGTCCCCACACAGTATAATGCCCCCATACAGCATAATGCCCCCATACAGTATAATGACCCCATACAGTATAATGCCCACATACAGTATAATACCCCATACAGTATAATGCCCCATACAGTATAATGTCCCCATACAGTATAATGTCCCCCATACAGCATAATGCCCCCATACAGTATAATGTCCCCATACAGTATAATGCCCGCCATACAGTATAATGCCCCATACAGTATAATGCCCCCATACAGTATAATGCCCCATACAGTATAATGTCTCCATACAGTATAATTCCCCCATACAGTATAATGTCCCCATACAGTATAATGTCCCCATACAGTATAATGCCCCCCATACAGTATAATGTCCCCATACAGCATAATACCCCATACAGTATAATGCCCCCATACAGTATAATGTCCCCATACAGTATAATGTCCCCCATACAGTATAATGCTTCCCATACAGTATAATGCCCCCATACCGTATAATGCCCCCATACAGTATAATGCCCCCATACAGTATAATGCCCCCATACAGTATAATGCCCCCCATACAGTATAATGCCCCCCATACAGTATAATGCCCCCATACAGTATAATGCCCCCATACAGTATAATGCCCCATACAGTATAATGCCCCCACACAGCATAATGCCCCATACAGTATAATGCCCCCATACAGTATAATGCCCCCCATACGGTATAATGCCCCCCATACAGTATAATGCCCCCATACAGTATAATGCCCCCATACAGTATAATGCCCCATACAGTATAATGCCCCCACACAGCATAATGCCCCATACAGTATAATGCCCCCATACAGTATAATGCCCCATACAGTATAATGCCCCCATACAGCATAATGCCCCCATACAGCATAATGCCCCCACACAGCATAATGCCCCCATACAGCATAATACCCCATACAGTATAATACCCCATACAGTATAATGCCCCATACAGTATAATGTCCCCATACAGTATAATGTCCCATACAGTATAATGTCCCATACAGTATAATGCCCCCATACCGTATAATGCCTCCATACAGTATAATGCCCCCATACAGTATAATGCCCCCCATACAGTATAATGCCCCATACAGTATAATGCCCCCCATACAGTATAATGCCCCCATACAGTATAATGCCCCCCATACAGTATAATTCCCCCATACAGTATAATGCCCCCATACAGTATAATTCGCCCATACAGTATAATGCCCCCCATACAGTATAATACCCCATACAGTATAATGCCCCATACAGTATAATGTCCCCATACAGTATAATGTCCCCCATACAGCATAATGCCCCCATACAGTATAATGTCCCCATACAGTATAATGCCCCCCATACAGTATAATGCCCCATACAGTATAATGCCCCCCATACAGTATAATGCCCCATACAGTATAATGTCTCCATACAGTATAATGCCCCCATACAGTATAATGTCCCCATACAGTATAATGTCCCCATACAGTATAATGCCCCCCATACAGTATAATGTCCCCATACAGCATAATACCCCATACAGTATAATGCCCCCATACAGTATAATGTCCCCATACAGTATAATGTCCCCCATACAGTATAATGCTTCCCATACAGTATAATGCCCCCATACCGTATAATGCCCCCATACAGTATAATGCCCCCATACAGTATAATGCCCCATACAGTATAATGCCCCCCATACAGTATAATGCCCCCGTACAGTATAATGCCCCCATACAGTATAATGCCCCCCATACAGTATAATGCCCCCATACAGTATAATGCCCCCATACAGTATAATTCGCCCATACAGTATAATGCCCCCCATACAGTATAATGTCCCCATACAGTATAATGTCCCCATACAGTATAATACCCCATACAGTATATTGCCCCCCATACAGTATAATGCCCCCATACAGCATTATGCCCCCATACAGTATAATGCCCCCATACAGTATAATGCCCCCATACAGTATAATGTCCCCCATACAGTATAATGCCCCCCATACAGTATAATGCCCCCATACAGTATAATGCCCCCATACAGTATAATGCCCCATACAGTATAATGCCCCCACACAGCATAATGCCCCCATACAGCATAATGCCCCCATACAGCATAATGCCCCCACACAGCATAATGCCCCTATACAGCATAATACCCCATACAGTATAATGCCCCATACAGTATAATGCCCCATACAGTATAATGTCCCCATACAGTATAATGCCCCCATACCGTATAATGCCCCCATACAGTATAATGCCCCCATACAGTATAATGCCCCCCATACAGTATAATGCCCCCATACAGTATAATGCCCCCCATACAGTATAATGCCCCATACAGTATAATGCCCCCCATACAGTATAATGCCCCCTTACAGTATAATGCCCCCCATACAGTATAATGCCCCCATACAGTATAATGCCCCCATACAGTATAATGCCCCCATACAGTATAATGCCCCCATACAGTATAATTCGCCCATACAGTATAATGCCCCCCATACAGTATAATGTCCCCATACAGTATAATGTCCCCATACAGTATAATGCCCCCATACAGTATAATGTCCCCATACAGTATAATGCCCCCATACAGTATAATGACCCCATACAGTATAATTTGCCCATACAGTATAATGTCCCCATACAGTATAATGTCCCCATACAGTATAATACCCCATACAGTATAATGCCCCCCATACAGTATAATGCCCCCATACAGCATTATGCCCCCATACAGTATAATGCCCCCATACAGTATAATGCCCCCCATACAGTATAATGTCCCCCATACAGTATAATGCCCCTTATACAGTATAATGCCCCCATACAGTATAATGCCCCCATACAGTATAATGCCCCCACACAGCATAATGCCCCCATACAGCATAATGCCCCCATACAGCATAATGCCCCCACACAGCATAATGCCCCCATACAGCATAATACCCCATACAGTATAATACCCCATACAGTATAATGCCCCATACAGTATAATGTCCCCATACAGTATAATGTCCCATACAGTATAATGTCCCATACAGTATAATGCCCCCATACCGTATAATTCCCCCATACAGTATAATGCCCCCACACAGCATAATGCCCCCATACAGCATAATGCCCCCATACAGCATAATGCCCCCACACAGCATAATGCCCCCATACAGCATAATACCCCATACAGTATAATACCCCATACAGTATAATGTCCCCATACAGTATAATGTCCCCATACCGTATAATGTCCCCATACAGTATAATGTCCCCATACAGTATAATGCCCCCCATACAGTATAATGCCCCAATACAGCATAATGCACCCATACAGTATAATGCCCCCCATACAGTATAATGCCCCCATACAGCATAATACCCCATACAGTATAATACCCCATACAGTATAATGCCCCATACAGTATAATGTCCCCATACAGCATAAAGCCCCCATACAGTATAATGTCCCATACAGTATAATACCCCCATACAGCATAAAGCCCCCATACAGTATACTGTCCCCACACAGTATAATGCCCCCATACAGCATAATGCCCCCATACAGCATAATGACCCCATACAGTATAATGCCCACATACAGTATAATACCCCATACAGTATAATGCCCCATACAGTATAATGCCCCCATACAGTATAATGTCCCATACAGTATAATACCCCCATACAGCATAAAGCCCCCATACAGTATAATGTCCCCATACAGCATAATGCCCCCATACAGCATAATACCCCATACAGTATAATGCCCCATACAGTATAATGTCCCCATACAGTATAATGTCCCCCATACCGCATAATGCCCCCATAGAGCATAATGCCCCCCATACAGTATAATGTCCCATACAGTATAATGCCCCCCATACAGTATAATGCCCCATACAGTATAATGTCTCCATACAGTATAATACCCCATACAGTATAATGCCCCATACAGTATAATGTCCCCATACAGTATAATGTCCCATACAGTATAATGTCCCATACAGTATAATGCCCCCATACCGTATAATGCCTCCATACAGTATAATGCCCCCATACAGTATAATGCCCCCCATACAGTATAATGCCCCATACAGTATAATGCCCCCCATACAGTATAATGCCCCCATACAGTATAATGCCCCCCATACAGTATAATTCCCCCATACAGTATAATGCCCCCATACAGTATAATTCGCCCATACAGTATAATGCCCCCCATACAGTATAATACCCCATACAGTATAATGCCCCATACAGTATAATGTCCCCATACAGTATAATGTCCCCCATACAGCATAATGCCCCCATACAGTATAATGTCCCCATACAGTATAATGCCCCCCATACAGTATAATGCCCCATACAGTATAATGCCCCCCATACAGTATAATGCCCCATACAGTATAATGTCTCCATACAGTATAATGCCCCCATACAGTATAATGTCCCCATACAGTATAATGTCCCCATACAGTATAATGCCCCCCATACAGTATAATGTCCCCATACAGCATAATACCCCATACAGTATAATGCCCCCATACAGTATAATGTCCCCATACAGTATAATGTCCCCCATACAGTATAATGCTTCCCATACAGTATAATGCCCCCATACCGTATAATGCCCCCATACAGTATAATGCCCCCATACAGTATAATGCCCCATACAGTATAATGCCCCCCATACAGTATAATGCCCCCGTACAGTATAATGCCCCCATACAGTATAATGCCCCCCATACAGTATAATGCCCCCATACAGTATAATGCCCCCATACAGTATAATTCGCCCATACAGTATAATGCCCCCCATACAGTATAATGTCCCCATACAGTATAATGTCCCCATACAGTATAATACCCCATACAGTATATTGCCCCCATACAGTATAATGCCCCCATACAGCATTATGCCCCCATACAGTATAATGCCCCCATACAGTATAATGCCCCCATACAGTATAATGTCCCCCATACAGTATAATGCCCCCCATACAGTATAATGCCCCCATACAGTATAATGCCCCCATACAGTATAATGCCCCATACAGTATAATGCCCCCACACAGCATAATGCCCCCATACAGCATAATGCCCCCATACAGCATAATGCCCCCACACAGCATAATGCCCCTATACAGCATAATACCCCATACAGTATAATGCCCCATACAGTATAATGCCCCATACAGTATAATGTCCCCATACAGTATAATGCCCCCATACCGTATAATGCCCCCATACAGTATAATGCCCCCATACAGTATAATGCCCCCCATACAGTATAATGCCCCCATACAGTATAATGCCCCCCATACAGTATAATGCCCCATACAGTATAATGCCCCCCATACAGTATAATGCCCCCTTACAGTATAATGCCCCCCATACAGTATAATGCCCCCATACAGTATAATGCCCCCATACAGTATAATGCCCCCATACAGTATAATGCCCCCATACAGTATAATTCGCCCATACAGTATAATGCCCCCCATACAGTATAATGTCCCCATACAGTATAATGTCCCCATACAGTATAATGCCCCCATACAGTATAATGTCCCCATACAGTATAATGCCCCCATACAGTATAATGACCCCATACAGTATAATTTGCCCATACAGTATAATGTCCCCATACAGTATAATGTCCCCATACAGTATAATACCCCATACAGTATAATGCCCCCCATACAGTATAATGCCCCCATACAGCATTATGCCCCCATACAGTATAATGCCCCCATACAGTATAATGCCCCCCATACAGTATAATGTCCCCCATACAGTATAATGCCCCTTATACAGTATAATGCCCCCATACAGTATAATGCCCCCATACAGTATAATGCCCCCACACAGCATAATGCCCCCATACAGCATAATGCCCCCATACAGCATAATGCCCCCACACAGCATAATGCCCCCATACAGCATAATACCCCATACAGTATAATACCCCATACAGTATAATGCCCCATACAGTATAATGTCCCCATACAGTATAATGTCCCATACAGTATAATGTCCCATACAGTATTATTCCCCCATACCGTATAATTCCCCCATACAGTATAATGCCCCCACACAGCATAATGCCCCCATACAGCATAATGCCCCCATACAGCATAATGCCCCCACACAGCATAATGCCCCCATACAGCATAATACCCCATACAGTATAATACCCCATACAGTATAATGTCCCCATACAGTATAATGTCCCCATACCGTATAATGTCCCCATACAGTATAATGTCCCCATACAGTATAATGCCCCCCATACAGTATAATGCCCCAATACAGCATAATGCACCCATACAGTATAATGCCCCCCATACAGTATAATGCCCCCATACAGCATAATACCCCATACAGTATAATACCCCATACAGTATAATGCCCCATACAGTATAATGTCCCCATACAGCATAAAGCCCCCATACAGTATAATGTCCCATACAGTATAATACCCCCATACAGCATAAAGCCCCCATACAGTATACTGTCCCCACACAGTATAATGCCCCCATACAGCATAATGCCCCCATACAGCATAATGACCCCATACAGTATAATGCCCACATACAGTATAATACCCCATACAGTATAATGCCCCATACAGTATAATGCCCCCATACAGTATAATGTCCCATACAGTATAATACCCCCATACAGCATAAAGCCCCCATACAGTATAATGTCCCCATACAGCATAATGCCCCCATACAGCATAATACCCCATACAGTATAATGCCCCATACAGTATAATGTCCCCATACAGTATAATGTCCCCCATACCGCATAATGCCCCCATAGAGCATAATGCCCCCCATACAGTATAATGTCCCATACAGTATAATGCCCCCCATACAGTATAATGCCCCATACAGTATAATGTCTCCATACAGTATAATGTCCCCATACAGTATAATGTCCCCATACAGTATAATGCCCCATACAGCATAATACCCCATACAGTATAATACCCCATACAGCATAATACCCCATACAGTATAATACCCCATACAGTATAATGCCCCATACAGTATAATGTCCCCATACAGCATAATGCCCCATACAGTATAATGTCCCCATAGAGCATAATGTCCCCATACAGTATAATGCCCCCCATACAGTATAATGTCCCCATACAGCATAATACCCCATACAGTATAATGCCCCCATACAGTATAATGTCCCCATACAGTATAATGCCCCATACAGTATAATGCCCCCATACAGTATAATGCCCCCATACAGTATAATGCCCCCCATACAGTATAATGCCCCCACACAGTATAATGCCCCCACACAGCATAATGCCCCCATACAGCATACTGCCCCCATACAGTATAATGTCCCCATACAGCATAATGCCCCCATACAGTATAATGCCCCCATACAGTATAATGCCCCCATACAGTATAATACCCCCATACAGTATAATGCCCCCATACAGTATAATGCCCCCACACAGCATAATGCCCCCATACAGCATAATGCCCCCATACAGTATAATGTCCCCATACAGCATAATGCCCCCATACAGTATAATGCCCCCATATAGTATAATACCCCATACAGTATAATGCCCCCCATACAGTATAATGCCCCCATACAGCATAATGCCCCCATACAGTATAATGCCCCCATATAATATAATGCCCCCATACAGTATAATGCCCCCACACAGCATAATGCCCCCATACAGCATAATGCCCCCATACAGTATAATGTCCCCATACAGCATAAAGCCTCCATACAGTATAATGTCCCATACAGTATAATACCCCCATACAGCATAAAGCCCCCATACAGTATAATGTCCCCATACAGTATAATGCCCCCCATACCGTATAATGCCCCCATACAGCATAATACCCCATACAGTATAATGCCCCATACAGTATAATGTCCCCATACAGTATAATGTCCCCCATACAGCATAATGCCCCCCATACAGTATAATGCCCCATACAGTATAATGCCCCATACAGTATAATGCCCCATACAGTATAATGCCTCCATACAGTATAATGTCCACATACAGTATAATGCCCCAATACAGCATAATGCACCCATACAGTATAATGCCCCCCATACAGTATAATGCCTCCATACAGTATAATGTCCCCATACAGTATAATGCCCCATACAGTATAATGCCCCCATACAGTATAATGCCCCCACACAGCATAATGCCCCCATACAGCATAATGCCCCCATACAGCATAATGCACCCACACAGCATAATGCCCCCATACAGCATAATACCCCATACAGTATAATGCCCCATACAGTATAATGTCCCCATACAGCATAAAGCCCCCATACAGTATAATGTCCCATACAGTATAATACCCCCATACAGCATAAAGCCCCCATACAGTATAATGTCCCCACACAGTATAATGCCCCCATACAGCATAATGCCCCCATACAGTATAATGACCCCATACAGTATAATGCCCACATACAGTATAATACCCCATACAGTATAATGCCCCATACAGTATAATGTCCCCATACAGTATAATGTCCCCCATACAGCATAATGCCCCCATACAGTATAATGTCCCCATACAGTATAATGCCCCATACAGTATAATGCCCCCCATACAGTATAATGCCCCATACAGTATAATGTCTCCATACAGTATAATTCCCCCATACAGTATAATGTCCCCATACAGTATAATGCCCCCATACAGTATAATGTCCCCATACAGCATAATACCCCATACAGTATAATGCCCCCATACAGTATAATGTCCCCATACAGTATAATGCCCCATACAGTATAATACCCCCATACAGTATAATGCCCCATACAGTATAATGTCCCCATACAGCATAAAGCCCCCATACAGTATAATGTCCCATACAGTATAATACCCCCATACAGCATAAAGCCCCCATACAGTATAATGTCCCCACACAGTATAATGCCCCCATACAGCATAATGCCCCCATACAGTATAATGACCCCATACAGTATAATGCCCACATACAGTATAATACCCCATACAGTATAATGCACCATACATTATAATGTCCCCATACAGTATAATGTCCCCCATACAGCATAATGCCCCCATACAGTGTAATGTCCCCATACAGTATAATGCCCCATACAGTATAATGCCCCCCATACAGTATAATGCCCCATACAGTATAATGTCTCCATACAGTATAATGCCCCCATACAGTATAATGTCCCCATACAGTATAATGCCCCCCATACAGTATAATGTCCCCATACAGCATAATACCCCATACAGTATAATGCCCCCATACAGTATAATGTCCCCATACAGTATAATGCCCCATACAGTATAATGCCCCCATACAGTATAATGCCCCCCATACAGTATAATACCCCCATACAGTATAATGCCCCCATACAGTATAATGCCCCCACACAGCATAATGCCCCCATACAGCATAATGCCCCCATACAGTATAATGTCCCCATACAGCATAATGCCCCCATACAGTATAATGCCCCCATATAGTATAATACCCCATACAGTATAATGCCCCCCATACAGTATAATGACCCCATACAGCATAATGCCCCCATACAGTATAATGCCCCCATATAATATAATGCCCCCATACAGTATAATGCCCCCATACAGCATAATGCCCCCTTACAGTATAATGTCCCCATACAGCATAAAGCCTCCATACAGTATAATGTCCCATACAGTATAATACCCCCATACAGCATAAAGCCCCCATACAGTATAATGTCCCCATACAGTATAATGCCCCCATACAGCATAATACCCCATACAGTATAATGCCCCATACAGTATAATGTCCCCATACAGTGTAATGCCCCCATACAGTATAATGTCCCCATACAGTATAATGCCCCATACAGTATAATGTCCCCCATACAGTATAATGCCCCCATACAGTATAATGCCCCCATACAGTATAATGTCCCCCATACAGTATAATGTCCCCATACAGCATAATACCCCATACAGTATAATGCCCCCATACAGTATAATGTCCCCATACAGTATAATGCCCCATACAGTATAATGCCCCCATACAGTATAATGCCCCCATACAGTATAATGCCCCCACACAGCATAATGCCCCCATACAGCATAATGCCCCCATACAGTATAATGTCCCCATACAGCATAATGCCCCCATACAGTATAATGCCCCCATACAGTATAATGCCCCCATACAGTATAATACCCCCATACAGTATAATGCCCCATACAGTATAATGCCCCCACACAGCATAATGCCCCCATACAGCATAATGCCCCCATACAGTATAATGCCCCCATACAGCATAATGCCCCCATACAGTATAATGCCCCCATATAGTATAATACCCCATACAGTATAATGCCCCCCATACAGTATAATGCCCCCATACAGCATAATGCCCCCATACAGTATAATGCCCCCATATAATATAATGCCCCCATACAGTATAATGCCCCCACACAGCATAATGCCCCCATACAGCATAATGCCCCCATACAGTATAATGCCCCCCATACAGTATAATGCCCCCATACAGTATAATGCCCCCATACAGTATAATTCGCCCATACCGTATAATGCCCCCATACCGTATAATGTCCCCATACAGTATAATGCCCCCCCATACAGTATAATGCCCCCATACAGTATAATGCCCCCCATACAGCATAATGCCCCCATACAGTATAATGTCCCCATACAGCATAATGCCCCCATACAGTATAATGCCCCCATATAGTATAATACCCCATACAGTATAATGCCCCCCATACAGTATAATGACCCCATACAGCATAATGCCCCCATACAGTATAATGCCCCCATATAATATAATGCCCCCATACAGTATAATGCCCCCATACAGCATAATGCCCCCTTACAGTATAATGTCCCCATACAGCATAAAGCCTCCATACAGTATAATGTCCCATACAGTATAATACCCCCATACAGCATAAAGCCCCCATACAGTATAATGTCCCCATACAGTATAATGCCCCCATACAGCATAATACCCCATACAGTATAATGCCCCATACAGTATAATGTCCCCATACAGTGTAATGCCCCCATACAGTATAATGTCCCCATACAGTATAATGCCCCATACAGTATAATGTCCCCCATACAGTATAATGCCCCCATACAGTATAATGCCCCCATACAGTATAATGTCCCCCATACAGTATAATGTCCCCATACAGCATAATACCCCATACAGTATAATGCCCCCATACAGTATAATGTCCCCATACAGTATAATGCCCCATACAGTATAATGCCCCCATACAGTATAATGCCCCCATACAGTATAATGCCCCCACACAGCATAATGCCCCCATACAGCATAATGCCCCCATACAGTATAATGTCCCCATACAGCATAATGCCCCCATACAGTATAATGCCCCCATACAGTATAATGCCCCCATACAGTATAATACCCCCATACAGTATAATGCCCCATACAGTATAATGCCCCCACACAGCATAATGCCCCCATACAGCATAATGCCCCCATACAGTATAATGCCCCCATACAGCATAATGCCCCCATACAGTATAATGCCCCCATATAGTATAATACCCCATACAGTATAATGCCCCCCATACAGTATAATGCCCCCATACAGCATAATGCCCCCATACAGTATAATGCCCCCATATAATATAATGCCCCCATACAGTATAATGCCCCCACACAGCATAATGCCCCCATACAGCATAATGCCCCCATACAGTATAATGCCCCCCATACAGTATAATGCCCCCATACAGTATAATGCCCCCATACAGTATAATTCGCCCATACCGTATAATGCCCCCATACCGTATAATGTCCCCATACAGTATAATGCCCCCCCATACAGTATAATGCCCCCATACAGTATAATGCCCCCCATACAGTATAATGCCCCATACAGTATAATGCCCCCCATACAGTATAATGCCCCCATACAGTATAATGCCCCCACACAGCATAATGCCCCCATACAGCATAATGCCCCCATACAGTATAATGTCCCCATACAGCATAAAGCCTCCATACAGTATAATGTCCCATACAGTATAATACCCCCATACAGCATAAAGCCCCCATACAGTATAATGTCCCCATACAGTATAATGCCCCCATACAGCATAATACCCCATACAGTATAATGCCCCATACAGTATAATGTCCCCATACAGTATAATGTCCCCCATACCGTATAATGCCCCCATACAGCATAATGCCCCCATACAGATAATGCCCCATACAGTATAATGCCCCCATACAGCATAATGCCCCCATACAGTATAATGTCCCCATACAGTATAATGCCCCCCATACAGTATAATGCCTCCATACAGTATAATGTCCCCATACAGTATAATGCCCCAATACAGCATAATGCACCCATACAGTATAATGCCCCCCATACAGTATAATGCCCCCCATACAGTATAATGCCTCCATACAGTATAATGTCCCCATACAGTATAATGGCCCATACAGTAAAATGCCCCCATACAGTATAATGCCCCCACACAGCATAATGCCCCCATACAGCATAATTCCCCCATACAGCATAATGCCCCCACACAGCATAATGCCCCCATACAGCATAATACCCCATACAGTATAATACCCCATACAGTATAATGCCCCATACAGTATAATGTCCCCATACAGCATAAAGCCCCCATACAGTATAATGTCCCATACAGTATAATACCCCCATACAGCATAAAGCCCCCATACAGTATAATGTCCCCACACAGTATAATGCCCCCATACAGCATAATGCCCCCATACAGTATAATGACCCCATACAGTATAATGCCCACATACAGTATAATACCCCATACAGTATAATGCCCCATACAGTATAATGTCCCCATACAGTATAATGTCCCCCATACAGCATAATGCCCCCATACAGTATAATGTCCCCATACAGTATAATGCCCCCCATACAGTATAATGCCCTATACAGTATAATGCCCCCCATACAGTATAATGCCCCATACAGTATAATGTCTCCATACAGTATAATGCCCCCATACAGTATAATGTCCCCATACAGTATAATGCCCCCCATACAGTATAATGTCCCCATACAGCATAATACCCCATACAGTATAATGCCCCCGTACAGTATAATGCCCCCGTACAGTATAATGCCCCCCATACAGTATAATGCCCCCATACAGCATAATTCCCCCATACAGCATAATGCCCCCACACAGCATAATGCCCCCATACAGCATAATACCCCATACAGTATAATACCCCATACAGTATAATGCCCCATACAGTATAATGTCCCCATACAGCATAAAGCCCCCATACAGTATAATGTCCCATACAGTATAATACCCCCATACAGCATAAAGCCCCCATACAGTATAATGTCCCCACACAGTATAATGCCCCCATACAGCATAATGCCCCCATACAGTATAATGACCCCATACAGTATAATGCCCACATACAGTATAATACCCCATACAGTATAATGCCCCATACAGTATAATGTCCCCATACAGTATAATGTCCCCCATACAGCATAATGCCCCCATACAGTATAATGTCCCCATACAGTATAATGCCCCCCATACAGTATAATCCCCTTTACAGTATAATGCCCCCCATACAGTATAATGCCCCATACAGTATAATGTCTCCATACAGTATAATGCCCCCATACAGTATAATGTCCCCATACAGTATAATGCCCCCCATACAGTATAATGTCCCCATACAGCATAATACCCCATACAGTATAATGCCCCCGTACAGTATAATGCCCCCATACAGTATAATGCCCCCCATACAGTATAATGCCCCCATACAGTATAATGCCCCCATACAGTATAATTCGCCCATACAGTATAATGCCCCCCATACAGTATAATGCCCCCATACAGTATAATGTCCCCATACAGTATAATACCCCATACAGTATAATGCCCCCCATACAGTATAATGCCCCCATACAGCATTATGCCCCCATACAGTATAATGCCCCCATACAGTATAATGCCCCCCATACAGTATAATGTCCCCCATACAGTATAATGCCCCCCATACAGTATAATGCCCCCATACAGTATAATGCCCCCATACAGTATAATGCCCCATACAGTATAATGCCCCCATACAGTATAATGCCCCCACACAGCATAATGCCCCCATACAGCATAATGCCCCCATACAGCATAATGCCCCCACACAGCATAATGCCCCCATACAGCATAATACCCCATACAGTATAATACCCCATACAGTATAATGCCCCATACAGTATAATGTCCCCATACAGTATAATGCCCCCATACCGTATAATGCCCCCATACAGTATAATGCCCCCATACAGTATAATGCCCCCATTCAGTATAATGCCCCCATACAGTATAATGCCCCCCATACAGTATAATGCCCCATACAGTATAATGCCCCCCATACAGTATAATGCCCCCATACAGTATAATGCCCCCATACAGTATAATGCCCCCATACAGTATAATGCCCCCATACAGTATAATTCGCCCATACAGTATAATGCCCCCCATACAGTATAATGTCCCCATACAGTATAATGTCCCCATACAGTATAATGCCCCCATACAGTATAATGTCCCCATACAGTATAATTCCCCCATACAGTATAATGCCCCCATACAGTATAATTTGCCCATACAGTATAATGCCCCCCATACAGTATATTGTCCCCATACAGTATAATGTCCCCATACAGTATAATACCCCATACAGTATAATGCCCCCCATACAGTATAATGCCCCCATACAGCATTATGCCCCCATACAGTATAATGCCCCCATACAGTATAATGCCCCCCATACAGTATAATGTCCCCCATACAGTATAATGCCCCTTATACAGTATAATGCCCCCATACAGTATAATGCCCCCATACAGTATAATGCCCCCACACAGCATAATGCCCCCATACAGCATAATGCCCCCATAAAGCATAATGCCCCCACACAGCATAATGCCCCCATACAGCATAATACCCCATACAGTATAATACCCCATACAGTATAATGCCCCATACAGTATAATGTCCCCATACAGTATAATGTCCCATACAGTATAATGCCCCCATACCGTATAATGCCCCCATACCGTATAATGCCCCCATACAGTATAATGCCCCCCCATACAGTATAATGCCCCCATACAGTATAATGCCCCCCATAGAGTATAATGCCCCATACAGTATAATGCCCCCCATACAGTATAATGCCCAATACAGTATAATGCCCCCATACAGTATAATACCCCCATACAGTATAATGCCCCCATACAGTATAATGCCCCCACACAGCATAATGCCCCCATACAGCATAATGCCCCCATACAGTATAATGTCCCCATACAGCATAATGCCCCCATACAGTATAATGCCCCCATATAGTATAATACCCCATACAGTATAATGCCCCCCATACAGTATAATTCCCCCATACAGCATAATGCCCCCATACAGTATAATGCCCCCATATAATATAATGCCCCCATACAGTATAATGCCCCCACACAGCATAATGCCCCCATACAGCATAATGCCCCCATACAGTATAATGCCCCCCATACAGTATAATGCCCCCATACAGTATAATGCCCCCATACAGTATAATTCGCCCATACCGTATATCGCCCCCATACCGTATAATGCCCCCATACAGTATAATGCCCCCCATACAGTATAATGCCCCCATACAGTATAATGCCCCCCATACAGTATAATGCCCCATACAGTATAATGCCCCCCATACAGTATAATGCCCCCATACAGTATAATGCCCCCATACAGTATAATGCCCCCACACAGCATAATGCCCCCATACAGCATAATGCCCCCATACAGTATAATGTCCCCATACAGCATAAAGCCTCCATACAGTATAATGTCCCATACAGTATAATACCCCCATACAGCATAAAGCCCCCATACAGTATAATGTCCCCATACAGTATAATGCCCCCATACAGCATAATACCCCATACAGTATAATGCCCCATACAGTATAATGTCCCCATACAGTATAATGTCCCCCATACCGTATATTGCCCCCATACAGCATAATGCCCCCATACAGATAATGCCCCATACAGTATAATGCCCCCATACAGCATAATGCCCCCATACAGTATAATGTCCCCATACAGTATAATGCCCCCCATACAGTATAATGCCTCCATACAGTATAATGTCCCCATACAGTATAATGCCCCAATACAGCATAATGTCCCCATACAGTATAATGCCCCCCATACAGTATAATGCCTCCATACAGTATAATGTCCCCCATACAGTATAATGTCCCCATACAGCATAATACCCCATACAGTATAATGCCCCCATACAGTATAATGTCCCCATACAGTATAATGCCCCATACAGTATAATGCCCCCATACAGTATAATGCCCCCATACAGTATAATGCCCCCACACAGCATAATGCCCCCATACAGCATAATGCCCCCATACAGTATAATGTCCCCATACAGCATAATGCCCCCATACAGTATAATGCCCCCATACAGTATAATGCCCCCATACAGTATAATACCCCCATACAGTATAATGCCCCATACAGTATAATGCCCCCACACAGCATAATGCCCCCATACAGCATAATGCCCCCATACAGTATAATGCCCCCATACAGCATAATGCCCCCATACAGTATAATGCCCCCATATAGTATAATACCCCATACAGTATAATGCCCCCCATACAGTATAATGCCCCCATACAGCATAATGCCCCCATACAGTATAATGCCCCCATATAATATAATGCCCCCATACAGTATAATGCCCCCACACAGCATAATG